>NC_047155.1:2947225-3107225 GCF_009819705.1 Hippoglossus hippoglossus
CAAACAGAAAACTACAGGACGCATAAAACCCAGAAACCTGTCGCTGCTCACATATAAGTTTACAGCATGTACCTGTGAGATAAGAGCTCGGAATGAACGACACCTCTAGAGATGCAGGACACGAGATACAGGAGTGTTTTACATTTTACTGCAGGTGGACGAACGCGGCCATTGAAAGGGAAGCCGGTAGATTAGTCCTGTGGTTCATTTGACTTGTTAATATTGAATTTAAATCTGTAAAAAAAAAATGACAGCATCACTTCAGCCTTTAGTTTGTTTCCAGTCCTGTGCCTCACTCGCATGTGACCGCAGATTGTATCAAGATGGACGACACGACGGCTCCTCAGAGCGAAGCCGAAGCGCCTCGATCGCCACCTGGTGGTAGGGGTCATAAATACCAGCTCCTCCACGTTGTTGGAATGGACACGGACACATCTTTATTTAAGGTCTATGTATCTAACTAATTGGCTTGTTAGGGGAAGCTTGTGGTTTTGTTTCAATCTCTAAAACATTTTAAATATCATTTTAAAGGGTCAAAACTCCAAAGATCTACAAAAAACACACATGCACCCACAACACCATTGCGTCCCCTGTAGTGTGTGTGAATGTGTGTGTTGTCCTGTGTGTCCAGGACAGGGGCGATTCACGTCGGGGATCGGATCCTGGCGATCAACAGCGTGAGTCTGAAAGGCAAACCGCTGAGCGAGGCCATCCACCTGCTGCAGATGGCCGGAGAGACGGTCACACTCAAGATAAAGAAACAGCTCGACAGTGAGTGTGAGTTTGACAGAGATCGTCAGGCTGCCGACCGGAACTCAGTCAGTCCGTCAGTCTTCTGATAAACATGATAAACATTTAAAACGGCTTTTCCCCCCAAAACCATTAAAATACATAGTGATTAGTGTTTAAAATATTCAATACAGAGACTCACACACAGCAAGAGTTTTCTTATATTATATTTGTATATTGAAATACACATTTTATTATATTACTGTATGTTTTATCTTATTGTTCTGTCTCCTTTTTAAAAGTTTGTGCTTCTTAACTTGCTCTTTTTAATGAAACTCTCCTGCAGAGGTTTTTCACAGGACTTTATTTATAACCATTGAGAGAATAAACATCTTGAAATCTTCAGTCAGTGTCTTCTCAAGACTAAAATAGCGAAGCGTTACTCAACTCTCTGGTGGTTTGAGCAAATGATCTAATGTTTTCCTCCTGTGATGAAGTTTTTACAATTCAGAACCGATCGAACCCTCTGACCCGTCTGAAAATAGGCCCATTGTCTCAGGGTTTCTTTGTTGTCTAAATCTAAATCTAAATCCAGCTTCTGCTCTCCCAGACTCGGAGGAGAGGAAAGCAGCAGATGTAGAAGACACGACGGAGAACGAGCTGAGCGACCCCGACGAGGACGATTTGACGGACAGCCAACAGACCAACAAGCTGTCCGAGCTTTACTCCACCACCATTCCCAGCGTGGACTCTGCCATGGAGTCCTGGGACGGCTCGGGGCTGGACGCAGGCTATGGCAGCCAGGGTGAGTGCTGGATTAACACGAGCAGACGGAAAGGTCAGAGTGGACATAACGCTGTAAAAGGCCAAAGAGCGAGCACATGGGAATTCACTCGTGGGATTTGGTCTGGTGATGCTAATCTGTCAGCTGAGCCTCAGGAAAATCCTTCGTAAACACTTGTGAGGCACTGAGCGATGAGATTTTGTTTTAAGAAAACTTTATGTACGTGAGACCCTTCCTCCTCCTCCTGCAGGCACGTACAGTAATCAAGCTGTGGGCATCACCCTCCACCCTCACGAGTGGCGCAGTGCGAAGCAGCAGCAGCGCAGTGCCACGCCTCCTCCTGGACACCGGAAGAACTACCCCTTCAGCGATGGAGGGTTCAGTGAAGACGACTGGGACAAACCACCGGGGTAGGACTGAACTTTAGTTTCATACTTTTAAACTACCAGTCATGTATCCTGGGATTCACGAATGAATACTGTATAATTATTGATCTTCTCACTCAGCAGCCATTTGTTCCTATTCAGTTTTGTGTTGCTTGAAAATCTGACAATTAATTTGTGAACATATTGTCAAAGTTACATTATTGTAATGTATATTCATAGAACAGGTGCAGACTTAAATTCTTTAAATCAAAAAACTAAAATGGAGAAACATTAATTAATTAATTGACTGCCACATGATTCTCACAATGGTTACACCTGTGAGTTAAAGCTAATGTGATCTGCTGCGAACGAGTTAAACCCACAGAAGCCACCTGAAAATGTATTTGATGTGTAATTTGACTTTATACTTTGGCCCATGTCCCATCCATCAACATGGAGAAGGCTGTGTTTATGATCTATACTGCAGCCAGCCACCAGGGGGTGATTAAGATGATTTGGCTTCACTTTCTGGAGCTGTTATGTCGTCCATCTTTATTTTTATAATCTACGGCCAAAACATACGAAACCAGAGTATAATCCTCGAAGGACACGTTATATACAATATAGAGCACAGGTAAAAAAACATGTATAGATATATAGAAAGCTGTTTAAGTATAAGATAGTTATTAATGAATGATTTATGGAGGAGGGCCGAGATTAAACAAGTTAATTTTGAATATTTATATTAAATCAAGTGTTTGATTATTTTTCCTTATCACTGTTTGTAAATAATACTTTTTTCTGTTTCTGTCAAAAAAATGAATGACAATGAAATTGGCATTTTTTTGTCTAAAGTTGAAAAAATGCTTTGGCACGACTGTGTATCGTCATAACTTTATATTCTACAATATATTCAACCATTTCAGCTTTAAAACAGAATCGTGTGATTGCCTCTGTGGTTCGCGGCGCACGCGGCTGCACCAGGAGTTTGTGTGGAAGTGCAGATTTGAGTCGTGAAGTGAGCGATGGTGACAGAGGATCTGGAATATCTGTGTGTGCATAGTTGTGTGTCAGGAGGTTAAGCCTTGTGGGGATAGCAACGTTCGCTGGGGTTACATAACACTGCTGCGGGCGGAGAGAAAAATCATTTGCACAGTGAAAGTGAACTAATCTTGTCAGTCGAGGGTATTCAGTGTAAAAAAAAGATTACTCATGTTGGATTTAACCAGAACGAACAGTCCCGTCCTGTCCTGGCAATTCTCTGTGTCCACAGCGGCTTGGCTGATAACGCTACACTCACGCTACACATATACAATATATTGAGGAGGAAGTTATGCCTAGTACACGTTTAGTCTCATCACAGGACAGAAAACTTTCATGTGATGGAGACAAAGCCCAGAGACGTGTTTTCTCGAGCATCTTCACTGAACTGAATTTGTGTTCTCGTTGTGCGACAGGTTCATCGGCCAACCACCGGACGGAATTCTGCTGGATCCCGAGGACAGTTTCTGGTGTCAGGCGCTCGAGGACCTGGAGACCTGCGGCCAATCAGAGCTACTCAGAGAGATCGAGGTCAGTCGGCACGTTAGCACTCGCGTCCTTCATCGAAATGGTCAAACTCCCAAAACCACAAATTCAAAATAAACATAGGTACTTGCTGTTATGTTCAAAACCTAGTTAATGTGTGTGTGTGTGCAGGCGTCCATCATGACAGGCACGGCCATTAGTCTGGGCGTGGATGGCGTCAACAAGCCTCCATCTGAGCCCATACTGAGCCACAACAGGATGAGCCCCCTGCGGAGAAACTCTCTCCTGCACCAGGGAAACCTCCTGCACCAGGGCACGCACCTCCACCAGGGGGCCCACCTGCACGAGGAGGCCCACCTGCATGAAGAGGCCCAACTTCACCAAGGTCAGTGGCAGACGCGTCAGAACCGAAGGTGGTTGTGTCTCCGGGCAACTGACAGGAGGACGGATGAAAGGGGAAAAACAAAATGCCGTGCGGCAAATGCTCGCTGATATACTGTCAACTACAAACCTGTGATTTCCCCTCAGAATCCCTCCTGCACCAGGAGATCCATTTCAACCAGGAGGCCCTGCTGCACCACGACAACCAGTCCCCTCTCCTGCACCATGAGCCCAAACCCAAGGCCTCCCTGAGGGTGTCGGAGAGGACGTGGGAGTCTCGACGGATTAAAGAGGAGATGCAGGGCATTCTGTCCCCGACGCCTCTGGAGCTGCACAAAGTGAGTTCAGAGCTGCGAGCGACCCAGTGAGTGGTAAACAGAAGGGATCGCTTCTTCCTTAAAAGATCAACTGGGGGACAAAGGTTTGAGGGATGCTAAAAGGCTTTTTAGGATTCTAGTTGAGAGCTTAGTGAGAAGATCCGTCCACTTTCATGGCCGGAACATGGGGTGAGGAGGTAATTTGAGGCATATGCAGGTTTTTAAAATTCCTTTCCTATTGCCAGTAGAGGTGTTTGCCTTTTGGTTTCTTTCCCTGCACCGCGATTCATTTTTGACGTCATGAAAGTGACTGAAACTGAAACGTTCTCTCCCGCTGTCTTGATGCATTATATGCAGATAAAAGGTCGCTGTCGCACGTTGTTCACAAGATGTAAAAAAGTACACAAAGGTTCATGGCTGTTTAAACACCAGCGCCTGGAAATTCAATGTGCGTCATAACGTCTCACAGAAAAATGTGCGGCGTCAAGACAAGAACAAAAATGAGCTCGTTCCCCCTGGTGTCCTGTTTCCATCACTGTCCATCAGAGCCAGAGCCGGTGTCATTGCAGACAAAAGCCAGATGTTACTGGGTGTTAATGGTTTTCTTCGACCAATGGAGAAGTCGCTATAGAGACAATCTGATTCCCCCTGCTTCCAAAATTCTAAATGATTTCTACCAGTGCTGCTAAAAAGTTCCGTCTAGTTTTTTCAAATGTGAAGACAAACACGTTTTCAAATGTCGTGAGGAGGAGTTACGTAATGTTCCTGACAGATCCGTCGTCTGGCAGCGGCTCGGCAGCAGCGGACAGTCTGTCGGCGGCACCGGGACATTTCCCCCGCGGGCCCCGAGGGTTGTTTTGGTTCTGAACATTCAACAGCAATGAGTCAAAGACCTCTCAGAATCCACACTTTCATTTTTATCATCCAAACGGGTGAGGAGTCGTGACCAGAAACCATCGCATGCTATTAACGTTAACGGTTCACAGCTGGAATAAACCAGCGTCCCAGTGCTGCTGATGGGCCGTCCGACCACTGACCACGACTTTCAGCTGCTTCCACTTTGCAAGGCCATAAAAACGACCTCTCCAGGATTTGTTTTTGTGAGGAAGACGTTACATTTGCACACTGCAGGGTGTTATGTAACAAAGTGGGGAATGTACTGCTCGTCTGCTCCGGCCTGTGCAGCCCGGGATGAGACAGACATTTGTTATCCAGGGAGAAAGTACATTAAAGTGAATCCTCGGCTGTTTCACTGATGGACTCGTTGGCCCTCAGCCAAAGTGTTACAGTCTTTAAATGGTGCCTCGTTAAAAGATCATGTAATATTCATACATCATGCGCTGCCTCTCCAGCTTTTTGTTAAGCCGTATTTCTCAGGAGAACATCTGGTCCTCATTACTTATTGTAAAAATATCCATTTTGCATTTAGCTCTTTGACTCTGTTGAATGGTTTAGAGAAGAAGCCGTCATGCTTCAGTGAAGTGATGCAACATGGCTGAAAACTGAACAGTGGATCATTTAGTAGAAACACATCTTAACACAAGGGGTTGGTTGTTTTTAAATAATTGATTCTCAGGATGTTAAAGTCTAACATATACATAAAAAAGCATTTAGATAATCTTGCCGTTCATTTACAAAGGTCTTAAATGTTGTTTAAGTTATTGTTATATACTTCAGGGAGGTGATGAAGAAATGTACGATAATAATAATGTATATTTCTAGGTCATCATACTTTATTACATAGGATTCAGGAAACTGTGCTTTTTTAAATCAGGAGGATTTTCTGTCACTTTAAGGGTGAAAGTAAAAAAAAGTGGCAAAATATCCTGCAGCCATTTTAGTTAGTTCAGCTCTTTCAATTAGTGGAACAGGAGCTGTCGAGACTACAGAAATAGTCACTTTACCTTTTTTGCACAGTCTCTATTTATGTCTTGCACCTTTCTTTTCATCTTTCACAAGCGAGTCTGTGGGCAAACAACACCGGAGACATTTTTAGAAGTTTTACAATTGAGTGACAATTTAGAATGATCGTCATCAACCGTTGTCTTTGTGTGACGTTCCAGGTATTTCCTAACTTAACAGAGAGTAGTCAGTCAGTTAGCTCTAGCTCGTGTTTCTTTTTTTAAATATAATCTCCAAGTATTATTCCTATCTCTCGAGCAGCCTTTGTTTTTCATTCAACTAAATTGAGTTAAACGAGCCCGTTTTCCCTCGTTCCTCTTCCGCAGGTGACGGTGATAAAAGACCCAGAGAGCGACGACTTTGGCTTCAGCGTGTCGGACGGTTTCCTGGAGAAAGGAGTTTACGTCAACATGATCAGACCTGATGGACCCGCTGACCGAGCCGGGCTCAGACCCTATGACAGGATCCTGCAGGTAATGATGACACCGAGAGAGCTCCACAACAGGAGGAGCAAAGGTGGTGCATCAGCAGGAGGAAACCTGTGGGTCTGGGACTTCAGATATTAGCTCCAAGGATTTAGCACTAAATACTAAGTTGTAATCAGGAAATATCGTTTAACCTGAGTGGATTTCTGTCTTTGCAAGTCACAAACTGGCGAACCATTTCCATTGTCTCTGTCCAGGTGAACCACGTGAGGACGAGGGACTTCGACTGCTGCCTGGCGGTTCCTCTGATTACAGAAGCAGGAGACCGACTGGAGCTGGTCATCAGCCGCAACCCGCTGGCCAACGATGACCCGGAGGACAATAACAACACTTTGGACCATCCACTAGACCTGTAACACACACACACGAGGACACGGAGACGGATCTGCAGACACACACATCCACTCTGTCTCACTCAGCCAGGAGACAAAGTGGTGGAAACTTACAGTATATCTGGAACTGGCCCAAACATACACACACACAC
The DNA here is from genome assembly GCF_009819705.1 of Hippoglossus hippoglossus. Lineage (NCBI taxonomy): Eukaryota > Metazoa > Chordata > Actinopteri > Pleuronectiformes > Pleuronectidae > Hippoglossus > Hippoglossus hippoglossus. The sequence continues at coordinate 2,954,200 of NC_047155.1, forward strand.
ACAAAAACACACACACACAAAAACACACACACACACACACACATTCAATCCAGCAGCTTGCAATAATTCTACGAAAGCGGGGCCAGTGTGCAGAGAAACCACCAGAGGCTCCGTGACGACTCGGCTCGGACGCCTCACGTTGCTGCTCGAGCACAAACGACCACTAACCTGGGACGTAAAAAAAAACAAAACATTTTAACTGATACAGATTGTTGTTTTTGTTTTTTTCTTAAAACAAACCTGAAATTTGAGCAAAGTGATTTCAGCTGCGTTTCAACGTGAGGCCCACAGCTTCGCAGAAAGTCCCAGTGCTGATGGTTCCAGACGAATCTGCCTTATTACACATTCTAGGAATTTCCAAGTGCAACTGAAGTGATGAAGAGAACACGGCCTTGCTTAGGTTTCAGATTTTGTTTTGGGGTGTTTTTTACATTGTGTCTGTACAGATGTGGCCATATTGTTGCTAACGTTCTGCTCAAATATTCCTGCTCCCATGCAATTCCCGAGAGTCAGTTCCTGGAAAAGGTCGAGTGGAGCTGTTTTTCCAGGTGTCCGGTCCTGTAGTCGTACTTCTATATCGGATGTTGCACGTCAAGTCACCACGCTGCTTCAAAAAAAAAGGAAGAAAATCTGAGTCTTTGCCATCATCACATGGTCGAGACAACGATGTCAACTGCCGAACTCTCTGGCAGCTGCGTTCGTTAGATAACAACTTGTTATACCACTGAATGTGCTGTGTGTAGCACTTCTGAGAAATCCAGTAGAACAGGAAACAGGGATTGAGCCGTACTCTATAAAAACACAGTTAAAGCTTGTGAGCTTGATAAAAACAGATGGCAGATGAAATGAAAAGCCAACGCGAACGTGTTTATCCAACTTGGTTAATCTTTACATTAGAGGAACAAACATGTTGCATAAGAGCCATTGGTAATACCCACTGGCAAACATCAGAACTCGCCTGGGCAGGAAATGTCAGCGCTTAAGACCAGTGCTGACCCGTGAACACTCCACATCCACTCTGTTAGCGAGCTCAATGTTGAAGAACGAGCATTGATGCTTCCCACTTGCACTGGTAAAACTTTCCGGCATAACTGAGCAAGTTCAGCATCGTTGCTGTTGCACATTCTTCTGCGACCAGAGTCACAAAAACAAGCAACTTCATAACAGGAAGCAACAGGTTCCCAGTGTTGATTAAATGAAATATCTCAAAGCATTAACAACACCGGCGTTGCAGAACAGATGCTCACAATTATCACCACTACAACAAGATACAACAATTTTCAAATGCTACACACAGCACTTCCAAACGGTTCCAGTGGATCGATCATGACCACTTAGTGTTAGTGCTGTGGGGGGAAACGGCCCAGATCCCAGATGCAGATGACGGTATCATCTGCAAACAGTGTGACTGGATTCGTCCGGCTGCAGATGAAGCACCAAGTTGTTCAGACTCGCGGCGTGTCACACACACACACACACACAGATATGTTTACACAAGAGGGCCAGTATGCAGTGTGTATGTGACTTTACATTTGTTCATGTTCCTGGATGTTTGGATCTAGTGGACTACAGTGATCAGTGAGTGATTTCAGACACAACCAGGATGTTTCCCTCTCGATTCAGCTGCTGAAGCTTCTGTGTCGTACGATCACTTTTACATCGTAACTTCACAGACGGTATAAACAGGTATGAACTGGAACTTCTGCCAACTTCAACATCGGCCAAGAAACCACAACGTTATAACCAGTTACCAGTAGAACCAAATGTATAATCTGATGGTGAAGGCCTACGTTGAACCCATAATCTTTAATTTCTGAGACATCAAGTTTGGTATGGAAGAGGATTTAAAACTGCATTTCCCATGAGCCTTAGCTGCTGTTGCTTTGGAGACAAAGCCTCATAACCCCTGTATCAATTTCAATGCTCAGTCATTGCTGTTAAAGACAAAACCACCGTAGTTGTTGAATTCATCCAAAAGTGAGAATTCACTTCAGTTAATCATATTAGTTCTCTCATTAATACGTTTTTTACTTTACCGAGTTTTAACCTCTGTTATGAGACATTTAGCATTTTAAAAGAAACAGATGCATTTGCAAATATTTTACATGGAGGATGAATCCAAGCAAATGTCATGTCCATCCACGTCTGTAGAGACAATGTGTGATGGACCAAGTATCTCCTCCCTCTTTGCAACTATGGCGAGAAATCCAAGACTATTCTTAACCCTCCCACCGCTCCTCTAACTCATATTTTGTTCCGTTTGGTAACGACAGATTCTTCCACTTCTGTCACCTCCTGTTTTTCATGGTTTTCTCATGATTCCTTCCAAAATAACTTGTGTGATTCCAGTGTGGATCGACATGAGCGCCCTTCCCACTGCAGCTGAGCACACGTGTTTATTTGATGGAGGGAGAACGTACACAGGTCAGAAGGTGACACATGTGTGGCAGAGGAGAGAACTCACAAAGTGATGTGTGTGTGTGTGTGTGCAAAAATGTGTAAAAACTACACAACACACAGGAATAATACACGTGAGAATGTGTGAAAGAGAGAAGGAGGGAACAGGAACAATCACAGCTTCTGTTCTCTCGCTCTCTTTCACTTGGGTTGGGTCTCTCACTCTTTCCTCACATTGTTACATAACACAGTTAGAATCCAGCTGCCCCCTCAGAGAAGGCCCCTATATATGTGTGTGTGTGTGTGTGTGACTTTTTATTGTCACGTGTGCATCTGTGTGTGTGTGTGTGTGTGTGTTGGTTTCTGTGTGCACTATATACATGTGTGCTTACATGTGTGCATGACTCTTTTTTTCTTTCTTCCTTTTGAACCCGTTTTAACTCTTCTGAGCTTCTGAGCTCGAGTGTTAGCGAGTGTGTGTGTGAGTCAGAGCGAGCGTTAGGTGGTGTACATTTCATTGTACAGTGGTGATTTCTATCAGGGCCGTTCACCAAAACCCTGAAGAGACAGAAAACAGGACAGACTCGGTTTCTGTGAGCGAGCCAGAGAACCTTTTCATGAAGAACACACACAAAAAAAAACTAAAGGGACTTCAACCTCTTTCCAAGCACTTACTACAAAAAGAGAAGCACACTGTTGAATACCATGCACTGTAAGTATTTTCATGTACAACGTTAAAAAAAAAAAAAAGAGAGTTTTTATCTTACGCAAAAATCAAGTGGCCAAAAAAAAAATGAAATGGAAAAAAGCGACAAAAGAGAGAGACGTTTAAAAAGCCTTCCAAACTGTTCTGTTGGTTTTCATGTATGTATGTAAATACGTATGTGGTCAGTCATACTCCCTATGCATTTCTGGGGTCAAAGGTCAGTTCAAAGCCAAATCCAGAATCGTAACACAACAGTCAACAGTGGAGTCGAGTTTTTATTGTGATTTGTATTTTAACGTAATTTCATGTTTACAGTTGAATGGTTGAGATTTACGATTGACACTGCAATTATACTAATGACTATTACTGCATGTTATGACTCCGCCCTGTCATCACCCTGAAGCCATTAACAGATAGTTATAAGCTTTATAATCTGGAATCAGCTGCAGGAAGTCGGTGTCACGTGCCCGCCTGCCCCCCCCCCCCCCTTTAATACCCACACATCCCCACAAAAATCCACTGTGTTTACATTGTTCACCTTTAGCCTGAAGTGAATCCACTGTCTAACGAGGAGGATTCCATTTTTCTTGACCAGAGAATCGAGCCTGGAAGAAAAGATTTTAATTCCTCATTTCTCAGAGTGACAGCGGCTCGTTGTGTTTCTACAACAAGTTCCCATGTGTTGAGGTTTCTGTCGCATGGATTCTCACGTGCAGTCGATCCTTCTTTGGAGACACTTGAGAAAAGATCCCGATGCTGTTGTTTCCTTTCAGTTTGGTTTTTCTAGATAAGGAGAGGCCATACTGAAAATATAATATACAACTACACTATATTATATAATATATGATATAGTCAACTTACCATTAGCTTTCTGCCTGGAAAAGTAATGACATTTTGAAGCATATATCTTGTTAAACTATTGAAATGGTCTTATCTTCTCTTATCTTATCGGAGCTCATCCATCTTGGAATTTATCAACTCGTCTCCTCGGCAGAAAACCGCCCAGATAACTGATCTGAATTCATCGAATTTGCTCCATTTCCAGTCAAATCACGTGAATCAATTCCCGAAGAACCACCGTGACTGTGTTGCTCAGTTAACTTGGTCATCTGAGCATCCGGTCGTTTAATTTTAACCATATGGACGTTACTGTAAACATGAATTTAACGTTATACTCTGGACTTCCAGCAAACTGTCTGTACACAAAAGGGGAAATGTGGCATATTTCCAAAAAAGCACATTTTGGTGTCTCTGACTATCTGTTGGTATTTTCAATATTTGCTTCACATTTCTGATAATTACATGTCAACATTTGGCATAACGGCTTTTTTTTTGTATGTATTTGTTCATTTTGACATTAAATCATTTTTGAAAAGATGTGTTGACAAGTGGCATCAAACTGTGTTACGATTCCGGATCGTGTTTCTTGTAATGTATGCGACGTGTTGACATTGTGGTTTGTTTGTTTTTTTTCAGATTGTGTAAAGTTCTATTCTATGTAATATAGTATTTTTCTATGACGATATTACAGAAAATACAAAACAAACAATATGAAAAGGGAAAATAAAATGTATAACTTTGTCGTTGTTTGTCCTTTTTTTTTTCATTTTCTATGAAACAAAGCGTGTACTGCTATACTTCTCTTTTTGAGAAGAACGTGAGAAAAAAATGAAAGAATAAAATGTCTAATTTTCTGACCGGGGTCTGTCGTTATTTTGATGTGAATGTTGATAAAACTGTTTTAATTTTTAAACTTTAATACTTTATATTTACATCAGGAGCGGCTCCTCTCTACGGAGGCAGCCATGTTTTTTTTACAGTAGCCCAGACTGGACAAACTAAACCTTTTGAGTTTCTATGACAACTGAAGCTGCCACAGGTTCTTTGTCATGTTTGGAGGGGAAGGGGGGAGGTGAGGGGGTGTTCAGCTGCAACATCACACTTCACCACTAGATGTCACTACATTCTACACAGTGGACCTTTAAATCTGGGAAGGACACACTTTGATATGAAGTAGTTTTCCATATTGATGGAAAACTACTTCAGAAACTTAGACAGGAACCAACTTTAAATTGTGTTTCCCTAGTTCCATAAAATGTCAGTGCATTGGAAGTAATAAGCACCGATGGGACATTTCTACCACTTACACCAACACTGCAGCTTTTCACCTGCAAAACAACATGATCGAGGCTTTTTGCATTATATTTAGAGATGGTCCTGAATATGTTGGTGAAAAGGCTGCGTGGACACAACATTACTGTCATGTGCACATCTTATAAAACGTTGTGTTTCTCTTTATGTGTGTGAATGGAGCCTCTTTGTGTGTATCTGTGTGTAGCTCGTGGGTTTTCTCCATTTTCCTGTGTATACTGGACTTTACATTCTGCCTCTGCTGACTTAATTATGCCCGAGAGCCAACTGTTATATAACCAGTCCAGCACACACAGCTCACATACTGACGCACACACACACAAGCAACAACACATGTTAAAGTAGTTCAACACCCAATGCACACACACACACACACGCACTATTATGCACTTTATAACCCTACCAACATTAACACAAACCATTAGATCACAGATTTTCATCGTGATTCCACCAGCAGCAGTGGAAAGTGACGACATGTGGGTTCAGACGTTAGAACTCCAAGAAACCTTCCAACACACATAATGACCGACTTCCTCCAACAACTACACAACGACTGGTCCACGGTCGACACATGATTGTGTGATTAGGAAACACAAGCCCCCTTCTGTACCAAACTGAAACGGGTGTTTCAAGCTGCTCTTTAACTGGACTATTTAATTCTATTCAACCAAACTTTACAGTTACTGGTGTCTTCAAGTAAATAAGGTGATTTATACCGTTTCTTTTCGTACAACAATTCTGCTACAAAATATTCATAAAGTTAATCTTTTAAGTATTTCTGTTTTGTACTAATTACGACTTGTACCTTTTCTCCTCCATTTACTTGAGAGATATCTATTCATCTATTTATTTATTTATGTAATTTTGCCCTTGGTACCAAACAGTCATTATTTCAGGTGGAACCAACAGCAGCAGGTTTATTTTGGGTTTCTGTACAGTGCGGGTGGAACTGAGGGGAAAACCCAAACCTCACATGTCGCTGAGTTACAGTTACCAGCGACTGATCCGAGGAGGAGACGGGGGTGGACACGTCCGATGGGAATAAAACTGGCAAAAATTAGAAAACATGTTCGTTCACATGTGTCCCTGAAGGGATAGAAAACTGGTCACGTTTGATTCTCTCACCATCTTTAGCCGCTCTTCCATTTCCTGTTCCTCTTCTGGTTTTTTTACTGTCGAACAAAAGCAAAAGCACAAGAAAACACGTTCAGTTTTTTTCTCACTCTGCGTCGATGCCAGAAAACTGTCGTGGAAGATGAATTGCAAACCAAAGATTCTCAGCGGCGACGTCTATTCTCGGAGCTGGCAGGCAGAGAATGGAAATATCAGCAGCGTGCTTCTTTCTTAGGAGTGAGAGATATTTAAAGCTCAGGCCCCAGAAACACAACAGCAGTATTCCTCTTGTTCAAACCACAAACACCGTCTGAGCTCCGGCAGAACTCTGAGGTCAAACCGGATCAATAACCACAATAATCACATCTGAATTTGTTTTTACACGTCTCTGGGAAAAAAACTATAAATCACAACAGCAATGATGACAGAGGATTAGCGACTGGATTCCTGCAGAGCTTTCTGACGACTTGCTGGGAAGAATAAACACAGCGTTTTTAAACAAGTATTTAATGTTGCACTGTAAATACTTCCCTGGGAATCCTCAGGTTTAATGTGACCCTGCAGATATTCTGGGAAAATTACAATTAGCTGTGTTGAGTACACACACGTCTGAGCCTTTACTTCCTTGTTGTGTAACGGATGTTGGGGTCAAAAAAAGATTCCATAATAAACTTGGTTTTAAGAACACACAGCTTAATCCTGGGCGGGGGGGGGGGGGGGGGGCTTGTTTGTATAGATTTGTTTATATCTTGTTTTCGCCGGTGAGCAGCTTAGATGGTGATTTCTGTTTTGGTGTATTTCTGTTTGGTTGAGTGAGCGCACACTGGATTTATTTAGCTCAGGTTCTGTGGGTTGTTCTGCCGAAGCGAAGCCAAGACAAACCGTGAACTCCGGAGAAACAGTTTTTAAGAGATGATCACATGAACAGCACGTGGAATAAGAGTTGACTATAAAAGGAGAGAGTCTGGAGGCTGCTGGGATCTGCAGACGCTGCTGCGAGGAAGCCAATCACAGACCTGGATCCACCTGGGCAATAATCTAAATCAACCAATCAGTGATCTGCAAAATATGTCAAAGCATATATACAAGTATGTCCACTGGGGATTTGTGCAGGGAGGGTTTTTGTTTACAATATCTGGAAATGATAAAAAAGAGAAATATGTGAAATCTGAGAAAAAGAGAAATGCTCTGCGGCGGAAATGTTTGTGCAACTTTATGTTTCGATGAACTAACCTCAGTTCTGGATCTGCTCCAAAGCGATGTGGAAATCCGTCCAATAGCTTATGTGCAATCTTGCTCACAAATAAACAAATACACAAAAAGACCAACTCCATAATGTAGCTTGACATTTTTATTTCCTGTACATGTTTAAATACACAAACACAGTATCAGTTGTGTAACAGCCAGCAGCATCTGTACAAGCTTTAAAGTAACGATAACAAACAGCAGTAATGTAATTCAGTGCCAAAATAACCATGTTCATCTTAACGATGTGGCAGGTTATCATTATAGTTTTATTGTTATTGTCCTGTAGCTGTTCTCAGTGAAAGTGCTGCTGCAGCCTCGTGTTTGTAGACGTAGATTAAATCTTGTATTAAAAGGCTCTGAAGGTTTAAGAGTTTATTATGTTGTCAAAAGGTATTTTATTACAAAGTAAACGTGATTGAATGACAAGAGTGCACGTGTAAATAAAGTATCCTGCCAAAAAGAGAAAGGAAGATCTAGAGTAGATAATATTAAAATGTTATCTTTGTTTCAATCACAATAAACAAGATAACGTGTTATTACTGCACATCTGTATAAAAGTAAACATTATTTCCGGTTCTTGAACAAATCAACACAAACACTGAATATAATAATTGTGTTTTACTGCAATTTAAAAGTTTTTATCTCCGGCTTTAGGATTCGAGTTTATTTTGTTATCATTAACATGTCCACTGTGTGTGTGTGTGTGTGTGTGTGTGTGTGTGTGTAACAATCATCCAAACAAATAATTCAATATCCAAACAATAAAAACTCGGCTCATTTTCTGAAGACAAATTTTTTATTAAGAAATAAAAAAAAGTTTTACACCTTTGCAAAACCTGTTCAAACACATTTTTTTTTTTCTAGCTCACAGGTCGGCCATAGAAATAAAAAATAAAACCTTTCAAATTCTTTTAAAAATGTTTTATCCTTCACCAAGGATTAAAAACACATTTTCCCCATGTACATTCTCAAAAAGGAAGGGCTGGTATTCGGTATAATGCAGGAAAGACTGAGGCGTCGTCATTGGAGACCACGCTCAGAATGAGGATGGGGGGGGGGGATGAGCAGGACTCCATTTCCCAGAGGCCTTAGCGCTGAGATTGCCATCGTTCAAGCAAGTAAAAAGGAGAAAACTTGATTCAGATATTGTTTTCTTCAAATTTTCAAACCAAAGAACAAAGATGATCTTTGCATTAAGGATGATTTTTTTTTTTTTTTTTTTCCATCTTTCCAATAAAGAGCAACTTTAGTGATTAAAAACAGATGTGTCAGCACAAAGCGCACATCTGTATGATTACATGTCACAGGAACAAACAACCCGACTCCAGCCTCTGCTGATGAGTTGAAAAGCTGAAATCCAGCTGTTGGCTGTTCTCGTGTCGGTGAACGTAGAGTTAAAGTTTCCTGATAAAGTTTTCCGGTGGAGGGGGGGGGGGGGGGGGGGGGCGGATTCAGATAGAAACGTCTGAATGAGCTGAATGTAGAACTTGCATAAAAAGAAAAAGACCACATTTGATAAAGTGTAATCTGTGTTTTATTGGATTCGCTGCTTTTGCTTTTCCAAAAGCAGCCAGATTTATTCCTCCACGGTTCCATCACAAGCAGATTGGAAACGAGAGCCTTATAAGGACGTGTTTGGATTCTGCAGACGTCCGATGGGTTCACAGATTATGGAGTCGTGAACTTTGGTGCTGACATGTTTTTGGAAAGCTGCCTGATGTTTAGCAACAAAGCAGTAATGAGATTCAAGTGATGAGTATTAGAGCCATAAGGGAAAAATACCAGACTACTCAAGAATAAAGTTGTAAATTTACAAGAAAGAAACTGTAACGTCGAAAGGAAAAACGGAATAAGTTTACGACTTGTGCAGGAAATAGTCTCTTTTGTGGAGAAATGATTTCTCAAGAGAGAAGAGAGCATGAATTTCCTTCAAAGCTTATTTCCTTGTATGGTTTTGTTGCTTTATTCGTGCAATGATTTAGCTTTTTTCTCGTTAAACTAGGACTTTGTTCTTGTAAATTTACAACTTTTTTCACTTGATATTTTTACAGTTTGTCAAATTATGACTTTTTTCTTGAAATGCAACTTTTTCTCAATAAATTAGACTTTTAGCATAAATTTACAATTTAACCATATCACTTTTTTTCATTAAACAACGACTATATTCTCATAATTTAAATAGCTTTTAATGTAATGACTTAAATGTGTGTGTTATATTACAACTTTATTCTTAATTCTACTCGTAATTACTAATTTCTCACTAAATTACGACTTTTCTTTTAAATTTACAACTTTTTATTCCGATATTATGACTTTATTGTCGATATCCCAGATATTTTTCCTTCGAGTGCCTCTAATACTCTAGAACTGAGATAAGTAGGCGGATGGAAAGACGGTGGTCTTAGTGGCAGTGTCGTACCCCTCAAACTCTCCACTTGACTCTCAGTGCATTTCAAACCACGTGGTCTTTGATGGAATAGTGGTTTAGTTTAGTTTCACACTGCAGAGCATTTTTGTTTGGATTTAAAATGGACCCCGAAGATTCAAAAAAAAATATTTTCACAGGCTTTTAATCTTACGTCAAAGGTAAGTACCACCTTTAGAAAAAAAATAAAAACTAAAACAGCAAGAAAAATAAAAGTTTTCTACAAAGTATTGCACATCACAAATTGTAGCTTTTTCTGTTGGTTTGTTTTTGATTGATAGTTCTACAAGTTAGTCCGATGACAGAGGTTCAGATACACTATATTTGGAATAAAAAAGGCAAAACGTGACAGACACACAATCAAAATGTAAAATAAAACAAGAAACTGCTCGATTCAACAAAAAAAACCAAACAAAAATCAATAAAAAGTCATAAGTAATTATTTTCTTAACCTAAAAAATAAATCTTCAGAAACTTTTACATTCACCCGCAGGTGACGTTCACATTTCAACATTCGGCGGTAAAAACTTGTGCATCGCTAATGCTTCAATTCTCTTGCAAATTCATTAACTCTGAGAAAATAAGTCAGTTAGCTTAGGTTCATTGGTTTTACGTAGGCTAACTGATGGGAAGTGTAAAAAGGCAGAGGGACATGTACAAACTGTAAATATACACAGACAGGCTGAAGAAACCAATACATGGCTGCATGAATCACTACTTCTGGTTCATGGTTTCACCAAAGAGAAGAAGGGTCTTAGCACTTTTTTTCATTTTCAGCTGCAGGATGAGAAAAGTTTAAACTAATTTGTGGGTCCGTTATTTAAAGTCTCCAACTTTTTGAGATGCATGAAAGTATCTCAGTAAAACCAAAAGGTAATTCCTTGGTCAATGTTTTGCATGAATTATTTAAAAGGTTCATAAAGTTAAAAGTTTTTGCAGGAAGGAGCTGACAGATCTTTAACTTCCGCTACATTTCAGCAAATATCTTAAACCTGCAGGTGGGTGCTGAGGTGGTGACGGGGGAAAAAGGGAGCGATGGGAAATATTTGCAGCTGAAACAAATTTGCCAAATTTGGAGGCTGTGCGTCGTGGGAAGGCTCTGGAGAGGGACGCTTTCCCCAAATCACACAATCTGTGCTAAGACCCTTCAGGGGAACGGAGAACCAGGTCTGTACAAAAGAATAAAAGCTGTGAATGTGTATTAAAACGGGAGGTCTGCAGTGGGAGCTCCGCCGTACAAACAACTCATATTAGGAAAAAAGTTTGTCACTGTATGAAAATAGATGTGTGCTGCGGATTTGGTCTTACAAATCCCTTTTAATGATATGAACTACTTCAGTCTATATGAAGAAATTGAATAAACTATTTATTTTTTTTTACTAACACTAGATAGATTAAACATGAAAACAGGCCCTGGTCGTACAATCACGTCTGATGTTTGATTCCTGCAATGTGAAAGCGGATGGTGACGTGGTTTAAGGGAGAGCGGATGAAGTTGAGGTGTGTCGACAGTATTCAGATATTTGTACGTCAGTGAGAACCCTGAATAAAAAGATGGCAGTGTTTTTCTTCTTCTTCTTTTTGGCCTCATCACTCGATATGACGTCCAAATTATACAAGTAAGGTGCAATTAAAAACTCACTTTGATTCACTCCCACTGTATTTTTGCCTTTGACTCTGGATAAAATAGGCAGTTAAGGTGTGATTTCTTTTTTTCTTTTTCTCCGTTCTGACTCAACGGCCTTTCGATCTCGATGAAAACATTATTTTCTACTGCTACCGTTAAATTTCAGCTCTTCGTCTCCCACAGTTTGACGTCTAATATATATATATAATATTTTTTTTGGGATGCTGGGATAATAAAAGCACGACAGAAAAAGGTCCTGAGTGGATGGTCGCTGGTCACACAAACACATTGGAAACCCCTTGTTACACAGACATATTTAAAATGAAAGCGACAGTTGTTCCCGTCGCACTTCGTCTAGTTTGAGTTGTCAATGGTTCACATTGTCGATATTATGGCCCCTTTGCTATTGTGAAGAATGTAATGTAGTTTTATTTTTGTCTTTGTTTAAATAAAGATGTTTTAAAAAAAAAAAAATTATAATAATAAAATCAGCCAGAACAGAAGCAGACACTGTTCATGTGTCACAGGGCACGTTTCTCTCTCTGGGTCCAGTGACTGACGGAGTTTGGACGGAGCAGGTTTCAAATGGAATCAACTGCTCAGATTAATTTAGTTTGTCATGCATAAAAAAGAAATGCATCGATATTCACCCAATTTCGTCCAAATAGTAAAAAGTACTGTTGACGATTTCATTTATTTTGACCTCAGATTGCTTTTTGAGCAGTCTGGGCTCCCGGTTTGAATCCCGAGCCCAAACGCGGCCAAACTCCGTCGGCCAGCGGCTCCGATTCGTCAGCTGCCTCCTCTCTCAGTGTCTGGACAGGAGTTTGGCACTCGGACGAGTCGGCAGGCTGACACTGGCTGATCTGCTGGGACGTGTCACCCGACCAATGGTTCAACGCCGCAAGTCGCAGCGTCGGTGACATGTTGGTTTTGAACCACTGGCTCCAGTGCCCCTGCGTGTCTGGCTGAGTTCATCCAACTTAAATACTGTCACCTTGTATTTACAGAAGAGGAAAAGCTATATAAACCCCCCAACAACTACAAACTTACAGATGGAGCCATTGTAGAAGTCCCATTTTTTTTTTGTGTGTACATTAAACTGCTTGTTAATTTATCCCCGCGCGAGAAAAAATCTGGTAAAAATCAGTTTACGTCGTCTTAAAACTTCACCACGAGGAATGTGCTACAATGGCTGCCACTGTAAGTGTATGATTTGTATAATAGCTTAGCATTTTCACCAGATGAAAGAAGTATTCCTTCTTCTATGTAAAACTACAGCAATAATCATCAATAGTGAATACCAATAACATTATAGTCTTAATAATAAAAAATAAAAAAAGAATCTCTAAACATTGACAGAGGAAAAAACTAATAATAATGTCACTTCCTCTGTAGAAAACAAAGTAAATCCAATCCAAACTCGTAAGCCAAGAGTGCCTAGTGCAGTCACTATGTACTGTAAACTGGTCTAGGACAGAGAAAGATAGATAGAGAGATAGATATAGATAGACTGATTAGCTACTACTGTACAGTACGCCACAGACAACACACTCAAGGGTTCAACCTCCACACTTCAAATCCTTTCAGATACGTCCCTCTTTGTGCAGGAGCGGGTTCTCCCCCCCCCATGCAGCGCAGTCTCAGTGCTCGTTTCTCTTGGACCCATCGTTTACGGCTATGGAAGATGGGGGACTTTGTGCTAAGGTGCGTTTAAGAACTAGGGTCCTGCTTTGATAAGGGGCGTCGGCTATGGCAGTGTCAATTCTATATTATTTTTTATTAGCTGCACCAGGCAATTTTATTAACGTCGCAATGCCCCAAAGGAACAAGAGCTTTTGGGCAAGTTGGTCGGTACCAATCCAGCTGGTCTGCGATTACACGACAAGAAGGAGGCGGCGTAAGAGAAGAGTTTGACTTTGGTGGCGACAGCTTTGGATTTCTGCTCTTTAGTTTAGATTCGTCATGTCTTGCTGATGCCAGACTTTAATTTGAAACAACAATTTGGAGGATTTTGACATTTACGTAAGTTTGGTCGTGGTTCTGATTGGTAAAACTTTGCCTTTCGCAGACGAACAAAGTTTCAACTTCTACAATTTATACACAAATACGTCCAATAGATAAAAAAAAAACATGACTTTAGTTGTACCTGCAGTGGCTCGACCTCCTGCCTGTTCAAAAAGCCGAAAGCTGAACCCAATGGCACATTTGCTCAGTCAGAAAAATCCGTATTTGTTAATCTATGATAAGTGTAGATAACATTTTTCATATAGTGGCTACAAAAGCCCGTTTTGATTCAAAGACTCGATAACCACCTTCTTCCTTCTGTTAGAACAATGGCTTATTTTCTGCAAAACTAGCTGTTGGACCAAATAGAAATCCACCAGCGTATCACTGCGCCTTTAAATAAGACAACTGTGGGACGATTTGTGGTCACATGAATATTTAAAATAAAATACAAAAAAAAACAAAAACAAAAAAAAACAGCGTCTGAGTATTTCAGAAATAGATTTGAAATGTGATCGCTACCCTCTCATTAAAACCACCAACAGCAAACTACTTCCGATGTACTCCTAAAAGATTTGAAACTGGAACTTTTTTTTTCTCCTAAAAACCCTTATCAGTCCACCAGACAGACAGATAGACAGATAGACAGAGAAGCTAGCTAGCTTTAGAAGCATTTCAGAGGACAGGAGAGGAGAGCGATCTCATGGAGAGCCTCCACCTCATTCCTTTACATCATCGTTTCTACGATGGTGTGGGTGGGGGCCTTCAGGAGGCCCTTGTTCCCATTGGGATCCAGTGGGTAGGTGAGGTCCTTGGGGCCGCGGTGGTCTGCGGGACGGGAGCTGGCGCCGCCACGAACCGGGGCAGCGACCGCCTTGATCCTCTGCAGGAGGGTAGATTGAAGAAAAGCGGGAAGGAGGGATGAGATGAGAAGGAGAAGGGAAAGAGAAAAGAAGTGGTAAGTGACAAAAGTATTAATGGAGACATTGAAGGAAACGAATGAGCAATAGTCCAGAGAGCATGGGACAGAGAACATGACAAAGAACGAGATGCGTTTTTAAAAACTGGTCTTAAAAACAAGCAGATATAAGCAAAATAATGTTTAAATGGTTCTTGAATTACAAATTTTAAGTAAATATTTAAGTGTGTGGATCCTCCTAACAGTCACTACAAGAATTCTTTTGAGGATTAATTTTATGCAATTTTAATTGCGATTATGGTCACGCCTCTTGAGCGGTATTTAATGCCCAGTTCAAAGTAAGATTCACTAAGCTGATTAAGACGTGTGGTGATATTCGGTTGTGGTCGGTCACGTTGGTTGGGCAGACGCACACGCCTGTAATCGGAGAAACACAAACTCGGTGCAGCTTCGAGTTCAGCTCGGGGTCAGTTAGTTTTCTCTCGTGGCTCAGACGGGTTGAAAATGCAGCCAAAGCCGCTCTACGACAAAAAGGCTCAGAAGGAATGGAAAAAAACTAAAGTAATCCTCAAGAAACTCTGTGCATGACCCTTCAGGCGCCGTACAAATCAGCGAGGGAGCGACAACACAAGCACCCACCTCAATGAGCGGCCCATCAGATTGAATGATCTTGATGACAACCACCATGGGGATACAGATCATAGAAGCCAGGGCCAGGGTCCAACCGAGTCCAATGGCCCCGTCAGGATACTCGTAGACCTTGTTATACGTCAATGGCTTGTATTTGACCAAGGAAAAAATAAAGCAGCCCTGAGGAGGAAAAGGAACAAACGTTTGAATCAAGGTTCATCTTCATCAAAAAGCAAAAAAAAGTTAATTTACAGCAGATATACTTCATGTTTTTTGGTAAATTTAACTTCAAGTGAGCACAAGTTCAAATTGGTGATTTGTCTCTTTAAGACAAGTGTGAAGAGGAATGAAGAAAAGATTGTGATGACACTAGAACAAGTTTCAGGAAGCGGAAAACGTCTTAGAATAAAAAAGAGGAAGAGGTCGGACTCTAGCCATGTGAAACGCAAAAGAAAAGCTCTTACCGCACACAGTGTAGGAGTGATGAAAGACCAGCTCCACTTCATCCATGGATTTGGTCTGTAGCCAATCATGTCCTCAACCGCATCGTAGAAATTATCAACGCCTGCGGAGACAGGAAAAAAAACTAATTATCTTCTCCTGAGAAAAACTCGCTCAGCAACAGAATGTGCCAGGAAGTTTAATAGGAAAGGCAATATTATCTGTGAGGCACATTTTTATTTGAAAGTTCTGTAAAAACAGGACAAAGAACATTTATTCTCCCAAACTGGCTTTGATTTACCGTAGATTCGTAGATTAAGTAGATTCTCTTTGTGACAGTGCAAAAAAATATATAGTATCGCGATATATACAATTTTCGATTTTATTCTTTTCGAAAATAAAGTTGCTTGATCTGCTTCCTCTTGCTTTAGTCGAGGCAAGAAGATGATACCACTTTGGTCCAGCAGATGGCAGTATACATTGACGTCTTACGTAATGACATTTCAGAAAAAACTAAGCGGACGTGAGAAAGCAGAAAATACTCGATACAACCTTGAGATCTTAAATCCAAAGTTTGGAGGAAGAGGTTACGTTTTTTATTGTTTTCTAATGGCACTAGCTCAATGAGCAAGAACAACGATAACTATAAATAAAACAGTTTCGTGATGTGCGTTGTTTTTGGAAATATAAATCATATTATATAAAGTGTTTGGTAGAGAATCTTCAGCTTTTTAACCACAGTCTAGTGATTAAAAAGAAAATCTTATATCAAATTGTGATACTACTTGACAACCAAGTATCGTGATAGTACTGAATCAGGAGAAAGGTTCTTCGTCCTCTCGAGTGCACGTGAGCATTACATTCAGTACAGACACAAGATAATACCTCAGGAGCATCAGGCCCCTTTGCACTACAGGAAATTAAAAAATAAAAGATATTAAAGAGGGATGTTACTCACCATATACCCAGGCAACAGCAATACATTCAAAGAATGCCACCCACAGAAGGCACACACCGCTCGCTGCATAGTAATCAAACAGCTGGAAAACATACATGCCACCCTGCACAGAGACAAAACACACAGAAAGACGGCTTTAAAATACTGTTCAGAAAATGTCCCGTTTTATAAAATCACACTAAAAACAACTGTGTGGGATCTATATGCTTGGATCTTCTGTTACATAGAGGTTAACTGCAGGAGGAAGGTTTGGCACTAAGCTACAGAAACACACACACAATTGTTTAAGTATCATGTGAGTATTAAAATATGTGGTGTAGAGACAGAGATATAAAAGAGACAGAGATATAAAGAGACATAGATATAAAGAGACACAGATATAAAGAGACAGAGATATAAAGAGACACAGATATAAAGAGACAGAGATATGAAGAGACACAGATATAAAGAGAGACAGATATAAAGAGACAGAGATATAAAGAGACACAGATATAAAGAGACAGAGAAACAAAGAGATATATTTAGACAGAACATGACCGGCAGACATGTCGGCACGTGAGAAGACAACTGCCTCTGAGTGGGTGTGCATGAACATGCCTCTGTGTGCTCACGTGTGTGTGTATGTGTATATATGTCCGGGGTGATAACTGTTTTAACAGTCATGGGAATCCTAAACTTAAACCAGGCCACCGCAGCCATAAAAAGATGTTGTCATGGGAACGACAGAGAGGGAGAGGGAGGGAGGGAGGGAGGGAGGCGGGGCAGAAAATAGAATGACAGTGAGAAGGTTATACGTTGTGTGAGAAGAGAAGTGAAGGCTGGGAGGGTGGTGGCGGTTTGGGAGGTCGGAGGAGGAGGAGGGAGTGACGATATATATTCTGGTCGTCAAGGAGACAGAGGATGAAAGGTGCATGTGAGATGAGGTTCGGAGACACGAGCTGCACAATGAATTAACATGGATTCAAAAAGGTCTCATTTGCTTTCTCCCCCCCCCCACATAAATTATTTGAGTGTTTCCGGTCTTAATGTTGGTATTCGCTGGGACGAGCCGGTAGCACAGGGGCTGATGGATATTTCACGTTTCTATTCTAGGAGAGACATTTAAAAGAGGAACCGACAACAGTAACAGTAACTATGTCCAAACAAAGACTCCCAGCTCGTCTTCACACTGTTCTGTATGAGTCTCTTTGTCTTAATGTTACAGCAGTTAAAGATTCATTCTGGTACGTCTCACACCAAATTCTTCAGACGTTCCAGTTGCTTCAAGTGGTGAATGTTTAAAACATGAATTGATGTTATATATAAAGAAATCCAGATAGAGATGAAGGGATATCTAAAGGACGTACAAGGCTAACCAGCCAACAGAGCGGAGCAGCAGAGAGATTCACACATTTCATTTTGTCTTGTGACGGGGACGAAAACCACAAATTTGTTGCCTCCTTTGTGTGTGAAATAGGAATTTGACAGTTGGCCAGTTGTTCATAGTCATAATTTATTCATAATTTTCAGATGAATACAAGGCACGCAGAGATGGAAAAATCGTCTTTTTTTTTTTTAAATGCTCCAAGCGCAGTGCAGGTAATGTGACGGCTTGTTAGCTCAGACACTGTGGTTTCATGAAGCTCTGTCTGACACAGATCAAACTGGATCTTTAGTTCATGCAATTTTTATCGTTTTTTTCCTACTAAACACGAAACGCTAGAAAATCTATTTATCCTTGTTTTGGCTTTTCTCTTAGTGCATGTGGACGTCCCCAAAAAGATACAGAGTAAGGAAACGATAGCGGTGGTGAAGCTTTCCAATGTGGATGAACACAGACGTAATGTGTGTGACAATCTGTGTTGTTGTTGCAGAAGCTTTTTACATAAGACTGATATTGAAATAACTGTAACATCAAACTTAATCTGATTGATCAAATTTAGCCAAAAAACACAGATGGATTAAACAAAGTTGAAAACTTCAAGCGTCAATAGATCTTTCTTCTTGCAGACTTTGCTATGACTTCTTATATCATGAATATCTCCGGCGTAACAGATGAAACAGGACATTACTGTGTAGCTGCTCGACAAAGCCACAGCAGATATCCACAGTATCAAGTCCCTGAGAGAGAATGACGACCACACTTCATTTGAGAGGTCAGTGATGAAAAGAGTCTGCTGGTACAGAGCAGGTTTTGTCAGGATGGTGCATCACAATGATGCGTCTGTATTATTCAGGAGAGGATAAATGTCACAGACTTGCTTTGTGAGTCACAAAGGAGAGAAAAGAAAACCCGTCAAGAAAAAGGTATGAGGAGTAAAACGAGTTCAGGGAGGAGAAGATGGACAGGACAGACGAGGAAGAGGAGTTCAGGCCGAAGAGGGGAGGTGGAACAGCATGGCAGGATGAGAAGGATGGGAACAAAGAATGATGGGAAAACCATCGGAAAACAGACAGAAATAGAAAGAGGAAGAGAGGAAGATTTGGAAAAGCTAAGTCAGGTCTAAAGAATCTATTAATACTGGAGATGGGAAGGGAAGTTCTCATGACTTGACAGTATAAATAGTTCCCTGTCATCTCCCCAGGGACGGACTCTAATAGCCGCCTGAACACTGGTGGTTCTGGTGAACGGAGCTTTGGGCCAGAGCCGATAAATGAGGTCAGCAGCCACAATATGTACATACAGTGGCTACTGTAGTAGTAGTTGCATGGAGCCTTTCCAAACAGTAAAACTCACAGGTGACAGTATATACATCATTCACAACACTTCACCTTGGTAACCATGGTGAGTCCAAGCAGGTAGCTGATGCTGCAGATGATAGCGATGAAGATCTCTCTGTTGTAACCCTTCCTTAGGAAGGACGGATACAGATCCACCAGTGATGTGATCTGCCCTTCCACCTCCACAAACTGCAGGGACACACAGGTGTTGTCAGATCGATGTTACATGTTCATTTGTTTGTTAAACTTAAATATTTTTCTACCGTCGTCATGTTGTGAGATTTACAAGTATTGTAATTTAACTTCTATTTCTGTTCGTTGGAGAAACTTACATGTGAATTTAATTAAAGAAGCTTTAGTCACAGTCATTACTTCCACCAAAGGAGGTTATGTTTTCACCCTCGTCTATTGGTTCATTTGTTTTTGGTGCAGGATTAGATGAAAACCACTGAATGGATTTACATGGAATTCGTCACCAACCCATTCGATTTTAGCATGGATCATGGAGTGTGAGCAATAAAATATGAAATATGACTCAACTGAGAGGCATTCTGGTTAATTCTGTGAGAGTCAACTGATCCCACATCACCCCTTTTCAGGAGGTGTGTGCATGTCGCTTTCAAACGCAGGCACGTGAGGGTCAGCGTGACACGTGTGTGAATTCTAACAATGTTTAGTGTGTGCAATTCATTCCAGATCAAAATAAAAATACGGACCTGGTGAAATTAAATATGATTTTATAAGACGTTGGCGAGTGTATTAGCTCGACTTAGTGCTGTAATAGTTTCGAATGAATTCTGTTTTTAATCCACGTTAAAGAATTAGTTTCGTCTCTGGGTGCCTGCACTTCCTCACACATATTCCTACGTCTACAAATGGCCAATAAGCCGTTAAGAGTCTTGCTAATGGGCGCCTCAACAGTTACAGCTTTGTATCACCACTTCTTCAACATTTACAACAGCTGGGACTTTTTTTGGCTAACCTGACTGTCGAGGCCAAGCAGCAGCAGCATAACGAAGAAGAGCACTGCCCAGACTGTAGGGAAAGGCATCATGGTTACAGCCTTGGGGTAGGCGATGAACGCCAGGCCAGGACCTGCAGAGGGGAGGGGAGGGGAGGGGGGCGGGGGTGAGAGCAGAGAGAGGGGCATGGGGGGGAGGCGACATTAGTATCATATGATGAGCTCATCTGATCTGCATCCATGTCGGAAGAAAAGCCCCAAACACATGGCGACGCAGAACCAGATATGAATGCACATGATGGCAAACCGACAAACTACAAATAGATGTTTATGTGTCTTTATGTATGTGTGATTGTGTGTGTGTGTGTGTGTTGTGTATTAACATCAAACTAGGTGTCGTTAATTCAAGTGTCTCTGATCTGACTCATCTTTACTTACCTCTTACCTCCTCGGAAACAAGCTACTTATGACATTACTGAAGTTTTGTATTAACACGACTTCATTTCACATTAAACAACAAAAACATGGAACGTTATAATAAAAGGAGAACAGATCAATAACAGGAATACAACAACAATAACAAACATGTCGAATAGCATCTGTAATGTCATTTTTTGTGAGTATAGTTAAGTCATGAGAAATTCGTAAAGCAACCTACATATTACCTAAATATATACATGTGTGTTGTTAAGTTAACAAAAGAAATATAAAAACAAAACAAAAAAAGAGCGGAAACCTCTGGAAACAAATCAGCAATTACGTGAAAAATTTAACCTGATGAAGAAACGCATGAGTCACTTCTCCAGGCGGCTGAGAGCCTTTAACACGGAGACGATCATCTGCCTAGAGAAGGTGATTCAAGTGCTTCTTTCTTAGTTTCTCACTCTCATTAGTGTGTAAGTATGTCAACACTTACGTCACTCAAGTCATTTTACATTCCTGGCTGAATAAAGCATGTTCCTCTCTTTGATGAATGCAAAATGACTGATACAAAACAGCAGCAAATGCAGTCTGTGATGTGGGAATAAAGAGCAAAACCTTTTTTTGCTTTTCGAGGGTCTAATTTGATGTTCAACCAAGAAGTCAAGAAACAAGGAAGAAGCCGGAACAGCAAAACAGAATTGCAGCTGATAGCAAGATATGCAAATGTGTTCCGTTTTTTTTTTGTCGTGAGTATGACAGGGCATCCAACCAAACACCGCGATGACTCCGGAAAAAAGTACTTCCAACCTCCAACTGCACAAGCAGAACGTTAATCAAACCAAGAGTATAACTCATGGAACAGGATCCACATCCGTTTGATAATTCATTATTCCACTCTACTAAAAAAGGATTCTAAAACTTTCTTTTCAGTACATTCTGGAGTTAACAGAACGTATAGCATGGGTGCACAGCCACACTCTATCCTCCGTGTATTCAGTCAGCATATTCTCTCATGCAGATAACATGCACTCTTCTGTCAGATACATCAGAATCAAGCAGTCGCGGTTAAGGCTGACTTGCCTGTGATGTTCCTTTGATATATTGCTTACCTGTCAAAGCCTGATGGCCACTATGAACACTTATGGTAGTTCTGCAGTAGATTAATCAACCTGCTGGTCTTTGGCTCATGGATATATTTTCTCAATTACTGGATTCTATGCTGCCCATGAGCCAGGGATGTAAGACGCATCTGCTCCAACCCAAAATCAACCAAATAGCCCTCACAGTGTTGATATTGGACAATTCCAAAAACCCAACCAGACTGATTTGACCTTGGGACATTAGATGAAGCCTGGGTTTCTTAAAAGTACTTGAAGCTGAAACTATCTTCGTTCTGTCGTTAGCATGAATTGCAAGATCCAGGTTTTCAATTTTTGTCCAACCAGATGCTTAATGTCTTCAGCAAGTAATGAGTGTATCACAGAAAACAGAGTAAAAATAAGTTTCCAAGTAGTATCGGCTGTTATTTATAGCTTGTATGAGCGTGACTTGTATTTCTTAAGACTAAAGAAAGTCCCCTTTTCATCTGAAAAACAAGCATGAATAATTTCTCTTGTGTTTTTCCTTGGAAAACCGGGCAAAGTCCACAGTAAACAAAGTTGCACTGTTATTAGGCTTCAGCAATTCTGTACATTTTATATATACACTGTAGATCTATGGGAGAGATGATGGCACTAAGAACTTCTTTGAAGCTTTTCAACCACATCTCACTCTCCATGTTACAATCAATACAAAAAAAATAGAGGCACTGAGGGACAGTCTCTTCTTCCTTTGGCAAAATGTTGTGTAGCTCATATTTCCCATGTGTCTTTGTGATTGAGCTATGGTACTTACTGGCTGTGGACCCTCAGACATTGCAAGCTTGGCAGAAACTACTACTAAACACCATTTGCCAATATGTCACTGAAATAGATAAGTTACAACAATGGTCATGGCAGTTTGTCACGTGTAGACAAGGAACATCTCGAAAAAACCAAAACTCTAGCACACTGGCACAAGAGGTACTGTTTTTTGCTAAGCCCTAGTCCATGAAACTTCCTCAACTTGATGCGGTGATACAGGTTTCCTCCCATTCTGCGTTTGTCAAGGAGTGTTTGATTGCGGAAACTTCCATATTCAGATGCCGTCATTTGTAATTAATCAGGGAATCCTTTTGATTCCAAATTACAATTGAATTTGGAATTAAACGTATTGGCTAATTCTCTTTTGGGTTTCGTTGCTGTTTTTCTTTATATTCACTGTTGTTTAATTTGTTAACCAGGAAGCAGCGCCCACCATCACTGCCGCCTTTACAGAACCCTCGTACCTGACTCTGCCACCTCAGCAATGTCCACCCCTTGCTCTTGTGCCATGAAGCCCAGGACGGAAAATATTGCGAAGCCAGACACAAAACTGGTACCACTGTTGAGGGCTCCCAGCAGCAAACAGTCCCTATGTCACACATATGTCATGAGGAGGATTTGTTAATGAACACACAAGGATCCCTCTCTCCCCTACAGCTAACCCCCTCACTGAAACTAGCACCTCACCTGTAGCAGTTGTATTTGTACTTGTTGTAGCTCCCCAAGGACGTCATGGCGCCCAAACAGATGGCGTAGGAAAAGAAGATCTGGGTGCCAGCGTCAATCCACACCTGCAAAATGGGAAGAGAGAGCGGGGAGAGAAAGGCTGAGGCCACTTGATGAGGGGGAACACAGGAGCATGATCGATGTGTAGAGAAGCTCCGACGACCCAACTGAACAGATGCTAACTGTAGCTAATCAGTAGCCTATGCAAAATCGATAAACTGCTAATGTTTGGTTAGACTACTGCAGAGAAGAATGGCTCGCAGCCCACTGATGTCACGTAAGATGAGCAAGGGCACCAACCTCTGGGTCCTTCAGGCGAGCAAGGTCAGGGTACAGGTAGAACTTGATACCGGCTGAAGCACCTGGCAGTGTCACGCCACGAATCAACAGCACGATGAGCATGATAAACGGGAACGTGGCTGTGATGTAGACCACCTGAGGGAGATCACAGAAACAGCAAAGCAAGGTCACATTAAGAAAACACTCAACATCCTCTTGTTAGTATTCTGGAGGAGGCCTGTTTATACAGCTCAAGTGTCTGCTCTGCCTCTTCCAATGACAAGGATGTTAATTTGTTATTCGGCCCCTGAGATTACATCTTTGGTTTCATTACACAGAATTATGCCTGATAAATATTTGAAGTCTGGAAGTTATTTCTTCGATTATGACAGGAGCAGACCACTGGCTGCCAGTTGGATCAATAGCGGTGTATCAGTATCGGTTATACGGAAAGCAGTGACCACACTTGGCCTTGTAGGAGTCTTTATTACCAGAGTTACAGCATGTGGCTACCAGAAAGCATAAATCCGACCAGACCAATTAGACTGTTGAGGCTATAAAAAGAGTCTGGGATTGATTGAGCTGCCTCTGGTCTCATGGCGAAATGTTGTTGTCGCTGTAGCAGCAACAAACCAAGGTCTTAAATGTCATGCAAGCTATTCATCCTGCAATACTCCTACAAACCGTGATAATCAAATGAGCCAGTTTCTTTCCGAGTAAATGCTTCGAATTAACCAAAATAATTACTATGCCGATATCAAATTTGAGCTAATCACAGATAAAAATATTCATGTTTGGGCGATTCCTGTACAAAAACAAACATTTATGGGTTTTTGATCAAGCCAAAGTGTTTTATGTTGAAGTGTTGAGTAATAGCTGACATTTAATCATATGTTTGGAACTCTAAAACATAAATACAAACAGTTAAGTGTTGTCAGACATTACCAAGAATACTTGCTATTTTTCCGGTAAGCTAGTTTCGAACTTCAATTGTGGCATTATCTCCTGTGGTAAGCCAACTAAGGACCTAGACCCTCTGATGTTTCAACAACAAGTACTTTTTATTGTGAAATGAGGGTTTTTTTTATGTTGACAAGATTCCTCTTTGCTTGCAACTCAACTTCAAGTCCGTTTAGCCATTCTTCTTTACCTCAACTATATCACTAGCCTTACAGAGCGAGCAAGTCGTGACAAAATGTTGTCTCTACTAATTTTAAACACGGACCCCAATCAGCATCGGGATAAGAGGAGTTCGATTTTGAACATGACAAAAGGTTTGTCATACGTTTATGGCAAACACAGAATGACACATACTTCCTTGTTCCATTTCTAAACATTTTCTGTTTCACAAGATTAATAAACTTCTTCATACTAAGTCCGGGAAATGGTCAGACAACATTGCATAGAATACATTTGCAACTCCCTCAGTCTTGAAAAAAAAAAAAAGAAAAAAAGAAAAAGAAAAGCGCACTCGGCTCGAACAGAGCACGTTATTGTTCTCCTGGTCATGTGAGCGTCGCTCTATCAGTGTTTTCTGCATCAGTGTGATATATTAACAGTGGATGAGTCAGTTCTCGGACTTTTTGAGTTCAGCAAGTTCAAGAGGAATCTTACAACACGACTGTTAATAAACGACAACAGTACATAGCACAGGACACGTTATGTATGTATCTACCTTGCCAGTAGACTTGACTCCCTTCCAGATGCAGAAGAAGCAGATGACCCAGACGAGCAGTAAACACAAAGCCAGGTCCCATTTAACAGGACCAATATCTTCTATACCATTGCTGATACCCAGCACGTTATGTCTGTGAAACAAAAAAGGGAAAGTTTTAGAAAGACAATATGATTTCGAACTTATGTAAATGATTACATTACTAATGTTTCAGCTACTTTCTGTGTCCTGGAGACAGACGAGTTGACTTTGGCAGGTTTCACCAACCACGCAAACCAGTAAAGATTTGAAAATATTTAACATGTGTAGCTGTAGCATAGGGTTTTGGCATTTGCCTCCTATACAAAAGTGTTGAGGTTCTCTTATATCAGCCAATCAGGTTGGTTCCAACACATTCTTTAAGGTCGACCCTCTCTTTCTGATTGCAGAACATTAATCAAAAGGCAACTCTAAACCGGTCACGTGTGAAACGACATGAAGAGTACATGTGATTAAATGAGCATGTGTGCACACGCTCTTATGTAACTTACTCCCAGAACTCAGTGACGGGGGAGGTGAAGTTGGTGATGTTGGAGGCCAGCCAAAGGGTTTTGTTCTTGCGGAAGGTGTCCTCAATGCAGCGATCGGTGTTCCAGGGCTGATTGCACTTGGCCCAGGGCAGCTCCGGCTGAAAACACTGAAATGGAAAAAGAACAATTCACATTAGTGATCACTCACTATGCTGCTGCTGCTGTTGTTTTTTCTTACACATAGGTCACTTAAAAAAAGCTGTGGTTTTCCTCGAAATGTCTCTAATTTCTAACCTATACAAGTTTCAGTATAAATTAGCAGAACAGGTTATGCAGATGGGGAATGGAAGCTATGATTTGGAGGGTTTGATTTAAAAGTCATTTTGGTCTAAACCACTGCACATAGATCTGACTGGATGTTAAGAAGCAAGCTACAAACTGTTCTTTTTCCAGCTAAGTTTAATTAACCTTTGCAGAAAACTACAATTTTTCCTTCAGTTTCACTTGGAACATGTTAAAACCAGTGGAACCTCATGCAACGCTCATTCGTGCAACTATTGTTACTTTTCTATTTCATGGTAGTTTTGATCCATCTCCTTTTCTTTTTTTAAACATGTTCCAGTTTACAGCTCACACTTATGTGCGTAACGATGACATGTGATTCTACCGCCAGCAGGATGAAGAACAGGTAAAACAATTTGGCCCATTACACTTATTTATATTTAATAAGCGGTGACTTGACAGATTTTTATCTTGCATGCGTTGCCAGATTCCTGACGCGCCAACACACACACACCTACACAAACATTAAGTCAACACAAAGGCCGATTCATCTTGGCACACAAAGGGCAACGTGCAAAACAGGAACACCTTCCCAAAGCATAATGATAGGGTTGTTCTCGCAGATCAAGGACAAATTGCTAATTTGTCATCACATTATCTACTGGATCTGTCACTCTTCCAGTTAATGATGGACTGCATCTGTTGATCATTTCCTCAGCCAGGAAATGTAGGAAGGTTTTTTTCCTTTTGGTGAGAGATTCACTTTCTTTGGCTGATCCTGATACTCAGGACAACACTCAGGAAGGAGATTCCAACCAGCCAGTATTTAGTCGGTCGAAAATACAAAGTCCAACTAACATAATGAATATTCATTGTCTCTAAAACACAAGTTGTGTATGAAAGGAGTAAAAGAAAAAAGAAGGTGCCATCAGTCACTTCTCTCTAATCCTACCTGGAATAGGTAGTAGAGACCCCAGGCCAGGATGACGATGTAGTAGATATTCAGCAGGGAAACGATCACAATGGAGGCATAACCAATACCTGCAGAGAGAGAGGGGGGGGAGAAAGGTCACGATGATGATACAGGAAGACGTCTGCTGACAAGGTGAAAAGGCAACAAAGGTCACAATGTGATTAAACTCAAGAAAACTGAGTCATTAATGTTGTGCTTGGAAAAAAAACAAAACAATGTGGACATTCTTTAAAATAAGAAACTGGGGCTTTAACGTGACAGAACTCTTTGTCTTCGTGACCCCAGCGAATGACATTTTGAACTTCCTCAAAAAAGGGTTCACTTTTTTTTTTCTTCTTCTCTTTGTTAACTGTAAAGCCTGCGCTTGTTGCGTAAAGCGAGGAAGGTTTTGAGAGGCATGTGGTGAGTGGCCATAGAACAGGATGTGAGAGCAGTCGCTTCATAATGAAACAAGTGTCACATTTCATGAAACTAAAAAAACACACACGTGATGTTCAGGGGGGTGAAAGTGATGCATGTACATGTGGAGTACATCCTGTTGTGAGAGCCGCAGAGACAGTCTGCTGTCGAGTTTATTTTTCTTTCTGCCGCCATAAAAAAAAAAAAAAAAAGTTTAATAAAATATAAACTCCGATGCACGAGATGAACCTGGGTCATTCAAAAAAGGTATAAAGAGAAAAGCTTTCTACAAACCAGCAGTCACATCCTGACGCCGTGCAGATGCACTTCAGTGATAAAAGTGTTACTTCCTGTTCTGACTGATTTCTCTTTTTCTGTTATGTTCAGGAAACACATTTGTGCACGTTGTTCACACTGGAGAAACCCGTGTTTGAAATGTACTGTCATCGAGCTGAAAATCCAAATGTCTCTTCCTTTTTTTTTTTTTTTTTTTTTTTTTAAAAACAGCTCGGGTCACTGTGGCCCTTCACCCTTAGCTAGTGTTACTTACGGGACAATTTCACATGCTGCTCAAAGCCGACAAAACAACAGGTTTTAGTTTTTTAACCTTCAGTGGTGTCAGTACTGGAGCTGGTGGTAAACACAGGATCAAGGCTGAGTGTGTGTGTGTGTGTGTGTGTGTGTGTGTGTGTGTGTGTGTGTGTGTGTGTTCATACTACACAAGGGTATGAAGATAAGAAAATCCTCTAAAGTAACAACAGGTGTTGGAAGATTGGAACATGGATTAGGTTAAAGGTTAAGTAATGATCATGGCCACAAAATGGTGTGTGTGTGTGTGTGTGTGTGTGTGAGTCAGCACAGACAGTCGACAGCTGCCATTCATCCAAATTAATGTCCTTCAACGTCATTGGCCATGTGTGTGTGTGTGTGTGTGGTGAACTGTATGCATTAATTCAAAAGTTCTTCAGCCTGATTCACCATCAGTGTGTACGTCTGTGTGTTTGTGTGTATAAATGAATGTGTGAACTACTTCACTGTCGCATCATGTCCTTTTAATCACTCAGCTAAAAGCTAATTAGCAGCTGCCGAGCATCTACATCTCTGACACACACACAGTCACACACACAGTCACACACACACACAGTCACACACACAGTCACACACACACACACACACACACACACACACACACACACACACACACACACACACACACACACACACACACACACACACACACACACACACACACACACACACACACACACACACACACACACACACACACACACTTGCTCGGATCACATGGCACAGTGCTGATCAAACAAACAGATGTGTTCTCCTCCATGATGTAATTTCTTGTGCTCATCTGCTGACCTCAGCTGACCTCGTTCAGTTCTGTTTACATATGGGATCCATACTTTTAAACTCGAACCACCGTAATTTCTTTCACTTTACAGACTCGGGTGATTTCCAGATAAATCTTTTGGAAAGTTGAGTCTATTATTGAGGATTGAGACTGAAGAATGTATAATATTTTTTTGCGTCAGTACGCTGCTATTGGGCTTTTTAAAAATGTCTAAATCCGCCTTTAGTGTCGTTGACCTCGTTTCCAATGGAAAACTAAGGTTAGGAGCAGATTGTAAATATGATAATCCTACAGCCATACAGTGGGCTACTGATTTACTCGAGCTTCCTTCAGCCCTCATCAGCATTCGTCCCTGTCTGTCTTTCAACTCCCCTCGCTGACCCGTCTTCCTCTGCTGGAATCCTTCACCTACATGCAACAATAAACCTTTAGTTGCTCATTCTATCTTGAGTCCTGTGTTTGCATGGTGTTAAACCACCCGGCCACCATGGAACCACCAGACTTTAAGCCCTCATCTTCCAAGGCGTCATGAAAGGGAAGTCATGGAAAGTCTCTGGGCCTTCTCTCGAGTTCCCTGGTGTTTCAGGAACCACCATCAAGACGGTATAGATTGAGCAACAGCGGTATGAGAAGGGTCAACCACTAGTTCTTCTTTTGACAGTTTTACTGCTGAGATGAAAAACATCCTTCAGTCATGAGAAGCTGTCTTCTCTCCTTCTGGGTATTTGGAGTTCAGAAAACTAGCAGCTGATTCTGGGTAGAATCGTGGTGGCAGAGGATGTTTTGAAAGGTGACCTTGGACTCACTCTTTTCCCCCCGATCGCCCCTGAATGACAAAGTTCGTCGAGCTTGCCCTCATTTGCCTTCCTTTCGCCCACTCGCATAAAAACAAGCCCTGAATCTCTTCTTACGCCCTGAGCTGTTCCCAGATCTGCGCCTCCAGCCTCTCGGGGAGAGAAACGTGTGCAGCAGGGTTGTCCTCGTCTTTTTGCAGCCTCCAGAGAACAGGACGTTTTCTTGACACCTGCTGTCTCTAACCAAAAGGGGACGGTCACCTGTGGATGGGTCCTGGTGAGCTGCTGAACGCAATTTCATGCCACATTATGCTGGAATGAAACAGTCCCCGACCTTCCCTGCTTCGGTGGAATCCTCAGTCGGTGAAAATTTCTAATCCTGTCAAGCCGCTTTACCTCCTCATAGACGCCAACATGTCAGCTGGACACCTCCTGGTGCGAGTCACACACCGACCCCGGCTCCTCTTGCTTTGTGGTAATCAACGAGAGACAATCCCGTTTCACCTCACCGCCTCGCTTCGCCCTCCTGTGGTTCGGCAGGAGCCAAGGCTGAGACAACACAATCCCCTTCTCGACTGGGCCACTGGGGAAATTGTGAGTTGGAGCTCTTCCCCAGCCCCCCCGCCCCCCCAATCACTTCCTGAACCCCAATATTTATCCTCGTTTCTACTGAGTATCATAATCTGGGAGAGATTTTACTTTCTCCACATCATAGACTTGCATCTCTGCCCACTTTTCTACGACGCTGGATATTCCCCCGTTGCTGTGAACGTGTCTGATCGGGAGAATCTTCCTCTGTCTTTGTCAATCTGAAAGTGAAAGACTACAGAATGTTCTAACCCAACTGTCCGGACATTTTCCAGAGTACATGTCTGACAACGCCTTTGGTCCCTTTGATTATCTTGTCATGCATCTTTAGTTTGAGCATGAATCTTCCAGGCTCTAGTTGTCTGATGTTCTCAGAGACTTCCTGGAATGGTTCGTCTCTGTTCACATGGATGATTCACTCATCCTGTCACAGTTTAACTCATATACGTAAAGAGAAAAAAAACATGTGGGCAACGGGTGCAAGGATCAGCCGAGTCGATTTCACTGTGAACTGCGTTGTAGAGCAAGAACAACTCGATTTAGTGAACAGCTGTTTCTCGCTTAGGAGGTTGACTTCGGTAGCGGCTGATCCGTACTATTATATTCTACCTTTCTCTTCTACTTTGTATTAGCTCAGTCATTCAATATGTGTTGGTTGTGTTGTCCTTTAAGAAAACAGGATGATCACACAGGGCCTGACAGTAAGATCTGTTTATGACTTTAGTATTTGGTCTGTATGGCAGGATTATCTTATCCTAAATGATCGGTATTGAATCACTGTTTGTGCTGTCTGCACAGAGGCAGTGGTGGTTTCTCAAAAACAAAATATACGATGATATAACAGTTTTTATTTCTTTAAGGCGGCTTAGAACAATTTGTGCAGCTACACTGATCTCATCAACACTGGCCATCTTTGTTTTTCCTCTTTGGTTTGGACTGGTTCCCTGTTTTAATCCCGCCCACACAGCTCTGATTGACTCAGTTGTTTTTAAAAAAGCAAGAAACAAAACCATCTACTGTCGGCCGATCCTTATTCTTCTGTTTTTGTCTCAGTTCAGTTCAAACTCCTAATGCAAAACTACACATTCATAATTACCAGCCCATATTTACACAGTGGTGTCAACAAAATAAATAAAGATACAGGAGAAGATCTCTCTCTCTCCTCTACCTCCTGAATTATTCTTTTCTTTAACCTTTCTTATTTATCATTCTCTTCTATGTTTCCCCCATTTTATCCTTCCTTCCTCAGTCTGTAACTATTCTCTCCCCCTTCTTTTCCGTCCCTCCTGCCTTTATTTTTCTCGTCTTCATCTATCCATCTCTATGCTCCTCAGATCTCTCTCTCTCTCTCTCTCGCTCTCTCTCGCTCCCTCGCTTGCCGTGTCTCTGATGTGTTGCAGCGATGTTGCCATAGCAACGCGTGATTTAGGACACTCTGTTCGCCATCTTGTGTTTGTGTGTGTGTGTGTGAGCTAGACGGCAGAGGGATAATGTATCGGAAAAAGGAGAAACAACGTCTGCATGTGTGAAAGTGAGAATAGCGGCATAAGTAAATAATTAAATCAAGATAATGAAATGACGACGGTCGCGACGATAAAATGACTGAACCGAATCTATAAACATGAGGATGGAGGCCTCGGCGTGTTGGTGTACCAGCGCAGGCCTGGTTGCCTGGTAACAGTTGCAGGGTAAAGTCTCAGCAGACTGCAGGCGAGCCTGGTGTGACTCAGCCGTATGTTGCACAGCCAATTCTCTGCGAAAATTATCAGAGGTCTGGAAAATTTAAAGCCTGCAGTTGGACGGGAAAAGGCCTCCGACACCGAGCTCTGTTTTGAATCAGTGAGATTGCTCAAGGGTGGGCAGTGGGTGGAGCTCGAGTCCGGACGCAGCAGACGACAATAGATTTAATCATTTGCTCCGTTTTCAATTAAGTGAGAACTGTAAACGATACGACCGGCATCATCTTTACATGTCATTTTAAAATGTGTACAAGGCCTGGATGGATCCAACTATGGTGATATTTTATGCTCCTTTATAATTTGACATGTTGCTTATTTGCACATCCTGTTACATTACATTACAGAGCAACATTTGTGTTTCTTTCGGCTCCATTTTGGGTCTCTACCAACTCCTGAGGGAAATACATCTCGAACCACTGGTTGTTAGCGGTGTGCCTGCTGTTTGTTGCCGTGAGCACAAACGGTACATTGTGTTCTTAGCGCTTTTGCTCTACTGCTGCTTGTAAACAACACGAGTGAGGATGAACCAAAACTGTACATTTGTGCCACGGTTAGTTAAACAGAAAGCTAAATAATTATAACCCAAAAAAATACTTACATTTCAACAACCACCCCAATAGCCACACCCTTTATTTTATGATTGAGATTGTTTTTAATTTCTGCCTTATCGGGGTTAATCTATTCCACACTGGTGCATTTGTGAGGGGCTACGTACCAGTAAAGATGGGGCAGAGCTTCCCCCAGCAGGTGATGCCACCCTCGGAGGTGAACTGACCCAAGGCGACCTCCAGGAAGAAGACGGGCAGACCTCCGCCAAACAGGAAAATGAAATAGGGGATGAGAAATGCACCTGGGTGGAGTGAAGGAGGGAGGACACGAGAGGGGGGGGAAATAAAGGAGTTAATAATTAATGAGCATGAATTCAAATCCAAACAATTCAACAGAGAATGTTTGATAAGCAAATGTAAATAGATCCATTATTTCTCAGGCCTCACCTCCACCATTCTTATAGCAGAGGTATGGGAAACGCCAGACGTTCCCTAAACCAACGAAGCCGCCTGCCACGGACAGAACAAAGTCCAGCTTGCTGGACCACTTCTCCCGTTGCGGGTGTTTGCCCTCTGCCTCGTCTTCAGGCCGGGTGCCAGGGCTCTTACCGGGCGATGGCTTCAGAGTGTCCTTATGGAAATCCTTCAGGCACTGAAGTTTCTCTTTCTGCGCCATTCTGTAGAAACAGGAGACAGAGAATCGTTCCAGTGAGACTAGTCTGCAAATAATCAACTAACAGCAACCACATCTACTGTTGCTATGGCGAGGGGACAAACTTAGGAACAACCCAACTTTCCAGCTCCAGATTTTGGCTGGTGGCAGAAGTTTCCCCGTCCAGGTTGAACAACAAAAATCTCCAGGAAGTCGAGCATTAAAATGTTCTGGAAGAATACAGGCACATCTACGTGGTTTTCGATAAATGCTCAAAATAAAGACCAGGAAGTACTGGGTCTTAGGAATAGAAAACTATTCAAACAACTTCATGTACGTTTACGGTGGTCATTAATGACCCCTCCTTAATAACTCATCCATTAGAAGGACGGCTGAATGAGTCAGGGTTTAACCTGAAAGCCTTGAGGGCATGAATTTGAGATACACAAGTTTTCACATGTGAGAGGTTCCTGTCCCAGGATGGACACAAGTGCAATAGATGTCGTGTGTAATCCTTCAAAAATCAAAGTTTTCTGGTCTTGTATATTTGTGTACATGTAAAAAAGAAGAGTCTATTCTACGACTCCCTCCCTTCCTCATTAAAACTATAACGTACGACTCAGGGATCGGTCAGTGATCAGATGTCTGTCGCTCTCTGTCGGACCGCTGCCACTCAATACTTCTCCCTCTCTCATTCATTCCCCGTCCATCTGACTTCCTGAACACAAGACATTTGTTTTCTTCCGTCGCTGCCCACAGATACACTGTAAAGAAGGATTTCGGAGGGTGCTAGATACAATCCATGCAAATTGTTTAAAATTGACTTTAGTATATTAGTGAGCAGCACATGCAACAGACTGTTATTTCCCTCTAGTCTCTTCTTCCCCTCTCCTCTGTACGGTGACATATTCAAGTACCGACAATGTCTTGTTGGTAAAATAACGGTTTGAACTTTTGGAAATATTTATAGAATAATACCTATACATTATAACCCTACAGATGATCCTATTTTGCTGTGAAAAGCGATGCAATATCCTGCCATCTATTTTGTGAAGTGCATGAGTTGTTTTATACAGTGTACACAGCATGAATGTCAAGTATCTATATATAAAACGTCTGCATGAGGCATAACAATGCAGACAGCAGCAGTCAACAGGAGTGTGAGTGTGTAAATGATATCTGCCATCTTTCCCACTGTGCTTCTAACGTTCCCTGAAACAAGTCAACGATTGTGTTGAAGTGTTTCCTGCTGTGAGATTGTAGACGCCGTTATGTCTGTGACAAGCTGTTAACATGGGGAGATAATAACGGCCATGACGGATAATGATGTTACTTCCAGTACAGAGCCGGATTGACATGTTATCGTGAAAAACTAAACCAACAATGCATTAGAGATAAAAGCCAATCCTGCTGGAATAATCAATATGTAGTTTTTTTTCTTAAATGTTAAAGGTTCATTAATTAAATAATTAATGTTTGTACTACTTCTGAATATAATATGTTACAAACCTCAAATATTACGATTTCAGAAATGGATGGATAACTGCCGTATACATTCAGAAAATATATGAAAGCGAAAACAAACTGAAAGATTCAGTCTTTGCTGCGATAGAATTTAACGGTAGAGGACCCAGAATCGAACCTTGTGGCACTCCATGAAAGCCTTCACCATCTGTACAACTGTATTACATGTACCACATAAAGTATAAGTAAAATGTTTTCTAATTACTTTACCAATATATAAAAAGAAATGATGAAAATGCCAGAGTTCTAACTTTAGTTTTTATTTTCGCATTGAGCTGTTCTTTATCACAGTATTGGAAATAACTCCTGATATCCTGCCATCTACAACAATCAAGAGAACAAGAATAAAAAGAAGAGGAGCTCGACAGGAGGAGGAAGATTAAGGGAAACAATATTCACTGTAGAATACCAATGAAAGGATCCAAAATCAACATGGATGCACATTGACATCAATTATCAAGGAAGTAAATTATTCTCAGGTATTGCTTTACAGAATCAAAATCCTGTGTGGGAAGAGATATTTCATTTTGCAGTTTCTTTGGTAAATGCTACTTCAATTTGAAATACCTACAGCACATGTGACATCCTGCACTGGAAAATGCCTCAAAAAGGCCACAATACCTACCATTGTGAATAAGTCGCATGCTTTTGTTGGCTTCAGCTGAGCCTTGTGCAAACAAGCGGACCTTGCAGTTCTCTGCCCTGTGCAGAACAACTAGGTGCTCACTTGATGGAAATAATGAGATCAAGGATACAAGCAGCTGAAATTAGTTTCCTCTACAAGGTTCGGAGATAAGCAGGAGCTCGGATATCCTGTCGTTTTTCACGGTCGCCTCTTGAATGCCTTTCGATGGTGCAGTTCCAGACATGTCCCGCAGTGTGAGGACCCCTGAGCAGGACACACTGGAGGGATTACATCTACCATCTGGCTGGTGAAGGCGTCAGGATTCCCAGGAAAGAGGTGGGTGCTGTGGTTGGGGAGTAGGATGTGAAGGGTACCTTGCCTATTTTGGTGCCACCACAACCCAAGGTACCACTCTGGATAAGAGGCGGAAAATGGATGGAGTGGTGTGTCGAGCGTAAGCCGCAGCAGCTGTTGTGGCTGATCAGCCAAAGAAAACTACGCCACCTTGAGAAATCCCAAAAACAACAACGTCCCTGGGCTGCTGACTTCTAAATGTGTAGGATGAAGGATTTGCTGATTCCCATTTCGAGTGGAGGGATTTGTCTTCTGCAAGTTGTGACGGCAGTGAAAGTCATCAGCGTCTCTCAGCGACAGAGGAGATATATAACAGCGGGAAATGTTGTTGTTGCACCGCTGCCCATAAGCCGACCTCCAGGGAGCGAGAGCGGCCGTGGGAACCGCAATGAACTGTGGGACGATTTAAAGCTCAGGCCAAAAGCCTGGTGTAAAACATAGAGGCTCATTGTCTAGTGGTGTGTGTGTGTGTGTGTGTGTGTGTGTGTGTGTGAGTGAGAGACGACTGGACACAGACTCTGGACTT
Organism: Hippoglossus hippoglossus; assembly: GCF_009819705.1. Classification (NCBI taxonomy): domain Eukaryota; kingdom Metazoa; phylum Chordata; class Actinopteri; order Pleuronectiformes; family Pleuronectidae; genus Hippoglossus; species Hippoglossus hippoglossus. Next base: position 2,990,369 of record NC_047155.1, read on the forward strand.
GTAAACTGTGACTTCATAACCCAGCGCAACACCAGATAAAGCGCACACACAGACACACAAACACAGACACACACTTACTTCACTCCCTAACCTCTTACATAACACACACTCCTATTTTAAGACCATGTACATTTCCACTGGGCTGACCGCCTATTTCATCCGCCCCTCCTCCCCACACTCAGCTGCAATTTCTTTCACTCCGTCTTCTCGTTCTGACTCCCTCCCCCCCCCCCTCCAGTTTTCATTCAATCACATCCCAACGATACGTCTTCGGTTTCTGAACATTGATAGAAATCACTGGATCACAGTCTTATTCCCACCGATGTGGATATTAAACCGAAACAAAGTTGTTTCCTCTGCGTTTCAGTCGTTCACACGAAAGCAGCATTTGCACGTCACTCAAATGGAAATTTTTCACAAACGCCTTCCAGAGTGCAGATTTAAAAAAAAATGAAAATCATCAAATCTTTCCATCATTGTGCTGCTAACCATCCTTACTCTCCTCCTCTGCAGCTCTGTCCCCTCCTTCTGTTTCGCTCCCTTCCCATGCCTCCCTCTTCTTTTTCTCCTCCTCCCTTGAATGTTTACTTGCTCTTTAACTTTTAATAAACTCTCCCCGCCGGTATCTTCTCCTCCTCCTCAATTACTCCCTGCTCTGCACATCATCTTGTTTTCGTCCCTTTCATTTATACCATCGCTCTTCATCCTCATCCATTTGTATGTCTCGCAACATTTTCCTTTCCTCCATCCAACATCTTCTTCCTAATTTATCGTTCACGCCGTTTGAGACTTTTCTCTCACTTTCATGTTAGAGAAAGATAAAAACAGACAGATGTTTTTGTGAGTATAATTGTTTGAGAAAGAGGGGACAGACAAGGAGAGACATGAATAGAGGGAGACAGGGAGAGGTAAGGGGTGGGAGGAAGAAAGGGACAGAGAAAAATAGGTTGAATGAAAGAGCTGTTAAAAGTTAACCGAGACAAATAAAGTGAGAGGGAGGTAAAGGGGAGGCAAAAAAAACAAGGGGGGGGAGGGCCGTACCAAGATGGAGAGCGGGAACTAAAGATTTTATGTGTCACAGAAAGTGAGATAATGTGAGAGTCAGAGAGAGAAGTGGGTCAGAATAGATGCGACTGACACAGATAAAAACGAACCCTTGCAAGATCAGAGATGGCACCGGACGACCGAGACGTCAAGTGCAACAGAAAACAACAAGTGCGAGATACGGAAACACACAGCAGAGATAAGAAGTTAAAGAAAAAACAGAGAGACGTGCATGTGTTTCCCTCTTATCTAACCAGAGTCAACAGTCACAGGTTACAGCGGGTCAACAGTCCTGTTTAAACACAACATCAACATAATCACACGGCCCCAGACTCACTAAGCTTCAGAATCTGTATCGCTTTGGTTCCAAATCTCAAAGGTTTGCCCTCAGAGATCAGCTTTATCATGAATTTCGTGCTCGCTGAAAGAATACGCCAGATTTTAATCATCATTAGCACACCCGAGTGCAAACGGCTAAATTCACTTGAAGGCAGTGGAATCAGACCAGATCCGGGGCGCCCTGGTGGATCACTGGTGGTACATGAGGAAATGGTTTTACTTTGCACACGAGGGAATTATCTGTGTACGCGTCATGCACCTGCCAGTGTGTGAGTGCATATCGTTATCTTTACACCCTTAAAATAAACGTGAAATACTGCACCACTGACATCAGACGAGCTTTTTCACGGTCAAAAGCAGAACCGCTTTTCGCTGCTTGAAGATAATCAAAGATAATGTGTCTAATCACTTGTCATTTTGAGACCAGCACGCTCATGGGAGCTCAGATGGTCACAGGTGCATTTGCTATTTAAAAAACGTGGACACTCGACAGGAAAATGTCTGAAACTCGTAAAGACACTAGATTTACGACAAGGCCACGAGTCTGAGTCATGAGATACTTAAAACAGGGGAACTATTGCAATCTGGGCAACAGATGGCGCACAAACTAGTATCCATGCTCCATTGAATTCTGTTATAATAAAAAAATGATTGCAGAAGCCTTTAAAAAGATCTTCTGATATGGAAAGTATAAATTGGCATGAGTTGAGACTTAATATCTTAAAATATGAACCTGTATGAGGTTCTGTTGTCAATAAACTTCAGATATACAAACTTTCCATTTAATCTTTCATTTGGGAGCTGCCTCTGATTGCTGCTTCACCGTTTCCTGTTTTTCGGAGGATTTGTGATGCAAAATTTGGGAAAATCCAACATATCTGTGGTGAACAGCCTCAAGGCCTCAAGGGGGCATTCACCTTGCATCTCTATGATTCAATTTCATCATCCTGGCAATGAACGAGGACGTGCACTTGGTGTCAGGCTACAGAAATAGCCGATGTTTATTTTAATCAGATTAAGTGTGACTCTCCTGTGGGTGCCGGCTGTAAATCAACACGTTCAACACCTTCCCCGTCAAGGAAGATGAAACCTTTAGAAGCTGCAGAGCACTTTCATTAGCTGCTCAAACCACAACTACAATGCAATTAAAGAAAATCATGCTGGACTAATGAGGCGGCTCTAACGACATTAAGATGACGTGTGCGATAGCGAGTGTGTGTGTGTGTGTGTATGTGGGTTAGTAGTTCACGCAGAAAGCACACGAGCAGCGAAGGTCAAGGACGTCCCGTCGTAAAAAGTTTGTCAGCGGCTCCTTCGACGTAACTGGGCAAGGTTTTCTATTCAGTGTCAGTGTCCACTCGCTCAGCCGCGCTTTCATTTCAAGAAGCTACTGTGAGAATGCTGCCGTGCCTGTGGCTGAGATTTCACCAACACACACACCCTCACCTCAGGTTACTGACTTAATAAATGATTTAACAGCAAACAAGCCTGCAGTTAATGAAGCAGCTTTCACTGCCGCTCTGACAGACGTACAAGACGACAAAGAGCCGCGTCTCAAAGCCACAAACATTCCAGTAAAAAAAAAAATGTTCAATTAGTTTGTCCGATTTGTTCAAAACTAGATTTTAGGGTGAATTTCGCCAGTGTACGAAAAAAAGGGTTTAATTTGCTTAAACATACAACTGGGACCTTTTTCCTTGAAATAGCCTCCAGCGCACAGGAAGTGACGCATGTGCTCAAGTGATGCTTCTCTCATAATAAGATGAAGAACTGGATTCTTGCCACGGGCAAAGTCTGGCAGAGCAACTCAAGTGGTATTTGACCGTTAGTGCATTCATGTGGTGTCGGAACAATCTGAAAAATTTGCTCCTGACTGGGAAAATACACAAAAATACAACAACCACACAACCAAGTCGGAGCAACAACTGGTAAAGTCTGCGAACCTGGTCTGATCCACGATCCCTGGTGGAACACAGCATCATCTCCTAAGTAGACGGAACAGACAAATGCAAACTTTCTGCAAAGGAGGAACTTCCCCCCCCCCCCCCGAACCACTCAAGCAAACGATTTTTCTCTGTCTAGAAAAGTTTCACTTCTCAGAAACTCATTAGTTTCACAAAAGTTTTCCACCTTTACAGATGTTTGCTGCCACTCAGCTGAACAGAGTGGCAGCCATATTGTGCGTCACCTGATTTAAACGCTGCACCGGGATTCGCTGACTGGACACATGGACGTTAAGAGCTTTGGGTGGAGTGGATGGGTGGTGATGACATCGTCCATTAGCCCAACCCCACTTTAGGTATACAGGAACTTAACCAGATCAGATGTGATGGGTCTGATTAGATCCGGAGCTCACAGTGAGTAATTCAGAAGGTTACCGCACATCAGCTCCAGCAGGAGTCTGCAGCCGTGGAGATTAGATTAAACTCAGGGCCGCGGAACCAACACACACACACACACACACACACACACACAGTCGTCCTGCTCCAAAACAACGGAGGTTCTAGCCCAACAACAGCTACCGAGGGAAAAAAATTCCAAAAATGTCGTGTCACACTTTGTTTGTGATGCGTCTCTGACTCCGTCTACATAGTTTCTATCCAGATTCAGTGTCACCACGTGTGGAAGAGCGGCAAACCAACAACTTTCTCCAGTTCTCATTAAATTAACTGTTGCTTCGTTTTATTGTCCCACTGTGATCTTAAAGATGGTTTCGAGGGTTTTGATATCCTGCTAAAAGCCCAATAAATACCTGCTGTAAAGATGCTTCCATTCAAAACCTCATGTTAGTTTAATCTCGGTGCAACGTCATCGCCCCAGAAACAAAGGGTTTGGACAAAAACTTGTAAAAACAGCTTATTAATTCTATTCAGCTTTCACTTTCAATGCTTTTAAAGTTAAATGTCAGGAATTCTCATTTTAAAATGACAAAATATGTTCAAATTATTCAAAGTAAACAGAATTTATGGTGTTTTTTCGTAGTCGTCTGAATGTGTTGTGCAACTCTTCACTAATGCAAAGGGGAAAAAAAGTGCTAATCGCTGGTGGACTGTGGGCGTCAACAACTGGGTAATTTTCCAGTGTTGAAACAGAGCCAAAATGGAGGCAGTTACCCGCTATCACAACCAACCATACATTCAAAACCCTCTGCAGCTCCCACTAACTCAGTGTTTCTCTTATTTTAGCACGAGGTCACATAGATGATACTAAAACAGACACCAGAATAAAATAAAATAAACATGCACATAAACAGTTAAAGGACCAAAGGCCAAAAAAAAAAAAAAAAAAAAAAAAAAGAAAAAAACTGTGGAGGCGGGGGGAAACTTCATGTTTCAAATAAAACTCATTATACAACTGCACGTAAGATGACACATGAGGTTAGTAGACGTTAGAAATAGAATATTTGCTTTCCACAACAACACAGCGCCTCTGGTCTCGTGTGCACTGCGAGATTGTGCAAAACAAACACAACTGCACTTGTTTTATTTGCGCACTGGCACAAAGCTCTTAAAATAGGCCCCGGTCCCAGAAGACAAAAGTCACCTTTCATCAGAAAAAAGGGCCAAGTCAAACAGAGAGGGGAAGAGCGCGCGAGACAAAAGGTAGAGAGATAACAGGCGAGAGAGCGAGAGGAGGGTGGGGGGGGGAGGAAGAGCGCACGATGTGCAACGTGCGCCTGAAGAGCATCTCCGCCTCCTCCCTGCTCCGAGCGCGTTACTTTCCTCTCTAACGAATTCTAATAATCACACAAAGTCAACAGAAATAATCACGCAAATAATAATTAAAAAAAAGAAGAGCCGCTGTTCCTTTCGATTGAAATGACCTCAGGTCCACGTGCGTGTCTGTGCGTGAAAAGGGACAAATACTGGACAAAAAGGGAGAGAGACAGAGAGGAGAGACAGAGAGGAGAGACAGAGAGAGAGAGAAGAGCCAGCGGTGACCTGGAAGTGTTAGAAATTGAACGCTCGACATCCTCAACCGGACTGGAACCGCGGCTGATGTGGGTTTAATCCGGAATAATGAAAACAGGCATCTGGCGCGTGCATGTGGGGGGGGGGGGAAACAGCGTGCTCCTGCCACGAGGAGGGGAATAAACCCAAATTGGAATAAAGCACTGAAAACCAACATATGATGGCGCGATACCTGCTCGTGTTGCATTCAAAGCTGCTGAGACGTTCCACAAATCCACCAGCTATCCTCCCTGAGCGCACGAGCCAGCCAGCCAGCGCGCGCACAAGCACACACACACACACACACACACACACACAGCAGCATTTATCCCAACAAAATAAAAAAAACAGAGGACCCACAGCATCAGGAATCAACAATCCCTGAATCCCACACTGTAAATATAACAGGAGTCCCAACACACAGGCCACAGCAGTACGTTCCATCTCCATTTCCCCTCCGAGTCTATACATGCTCCAAAAACTCTTCTATTTAATTCATCATCCATGCAATAAAAAAAAACAACCTGCGCTCATCGCAATAGAATAAATAGAAATTAAAAGGCGTCAAAAATCCGGATTCTGATGGAAAATCGGAACCCAGCATCTCATTCATCCTCACCCGTTGCTTTATAGGTGTGTGTCGGGTCGGGGTTTTTTTTTTTTTCGTTACCTGCTCTGCTGATGGGATTTCTCTTGTATTGTGCTATTTTTTGTCCTTTTAATGTCCTTTACGCGCGGGTCCCTTGTCCGTGTTGTCTTGTCCGTGTCCTCCTGTGTCTGAGGGCTGGACGCGTCGGTAGCCTAATTTTTTTACCCTATTTATAAGCCTCCGTTTCTGACCTTTGTCTCTCGCATCGGGGGGATCAGAAACAGTGGAAAATTACCGGCCTGCCTCCTCCGAGCAACAGGAGAGCCGTGTATCTGCTGCCTTCAGGCTCCGCGCGCAGCGTCGGAATTATCCAATGCTGTGGCTGCTTATCGCCATGCTCTTGACTTCACGTGGAGGGGGGGGGGGGGGGGGGGGGGGGGGGGGGGGGGGGGGTGTTGGGGTTGCGCCTGAGGGTTCGTGCAAACTTGAAAAAAAAAATGCACGGAGCTTTTTAAAGATGCATTCGTGCTACAGAATATTTCCTCTTCTTTCTTTGTGCGTAATTTTCATTTTGGATGCACGAGGGGTTTTTAGCTCCTCCTGTTTTTTTTTCTTTTTTCAATGCATTTTTCTTTTATAACAATTTTTTTTTTATTATCAGACTATAAATACAAGTTCAAAGCCACTTGAGTTGAATATGATTTGAAGCACCACACAGAGGAGGAATTATCCAAAATCCATAGAAACCAGATTCAAATGAATTTGAAACGTAAACACGCCTCGGGCTGCTCATCCTCTTCCACAGAGCAGCTCTGTTCATCCGATCCTCCGCGTCCGAGGCACGACTGTTCGGAGGTTTCACACAGAGAAGCTCGGGTTTACGAGCTGCCGCTGAACGCAGCATTAAAGTGGCAGTTCCTCCCCCCCCCCCCCCCCCCCCCCCTCCCCATTACCCCAGCAGGCGCGCGCAGTCGCTGAGGTCCACGCGGTGCTGGGAATAAAGAGGCTCAGTGTGAGGAACCCGTGGAACCCGTGGAACCCAGAGGAACAGCAGCAGCTTGTTGTTCTGTTTCCACGTGCAGGTGCAATTATTAATATCAATGAATATGAATATGAATTAATTTAGTTCCACCAGTGGCAGGGTCACTGGTGCCAGCTCAGTCACATGACCTGCTTCACTGGGGAAACCCAATGCAACTCAGGCATCTTTAAGAAAAGTGCATTTCCTGCAAAAGTCAAACTGTCTCCTGCGAAAATGGTCATGACACAGTTAAATAATCATGTTTTATTCCATGATTTATAATATTGATCATGTCCAAGCTTGTTTTATTAGTACTAGTGCAGTGCCTTGTTTGGAATGGGACGTTTGCTCCGTGTTTAGCTTCTTCAGATTTGAAAGAGGGACGTTAGAAAACTTTGTGTCCATCCTACCTGGTTTATCTGCAGTAAAGATTTTATAGATTTTATATATCCATGTTCACGAGTGTGGCCTGAACATACGTTTGAATGATTTACTGAACTGCTATTATTTTTTTTCGTACATTGCTTGTCGGCTATTTTGTGTTAAACTACCGACACAATCTTCAGACCCAAGTTCACGACTTCTCCAGAGTTACAGATCGCTGCTGGAGTTCTTCAGAGGATGTAGAAGAAGACACGTTCAACCCAGTCACACTGGCCCCGCCCCCTCACTGGTCGTCTGTTACCTAGCATCGTAGCAACAGTGAGAAAAGTAGACGATACCGTCTTCTGGCGCCAGAAGATGGTATCAGTAAAGAAAATGGAAAAATTCTTAATTATTGTGATGAGTTTGATAAAGTGACTAAGGTAAGAAAATAAAGTTTTGGAGGGATTTTGTATCTGGGAAAGTTCCTTTTCAAAGTCCTTCTGTAATAGAAAATAATATAATAAATATCTATAAAAATACACCCAAATGAGGGCAACGACAAATATAATGCAAATGTTTATGTTCAATAATTTAGCACATGGCCAGTGAGGGATTTTATAAAAAGTGAAATGACCGTAGATAATCAATCAATCAATCAAATTTTATTTGTATAGCCCATATTCACAAATCACAATTTGTCTCATAGGGCTTTAACATGGTGTGACATCCTCTGCCCTTAACCCTCAACAAGAGTAAGGAAAAACTACTTAAAAACCCTTTTAACAGGGAAAAAAGAACGTAGAAACCTCAGAGAGAGACACATGTGAGGGATCCCTCTCCCAGGACGGACAGAAGTGCAATGGATGTCAAGTGTAAAGGAGAACATCAAGATAAAGGTTTTAGCAGCATTGATTAGGGTAAACATTTTGAAGTATAACTGAAGGTCAGTGAATTGGTGGATTAATGTCATTAATGGTCAAGTGTCTGAGGAGAAATACTATGTATCGAGCAGTCCTGCTGCAATCATAGTCCATGGTCAGCAGCCAGCAAGATCATGATCCACCATCAAGATCGGATGCCACTATAGTCCACAGTTATTGTCCACTGCCGCCATTAGGATCCATCATCAGCTGCCACCTCGGTCGTGGTCCACTACCAGTATCTGATGCCAACACGATAAAGGATCTGCCTTTGTTATCACGATCAGCCAGCACGATGCAGAATCCGCCATACTGGATCCACCATTACGACCTCTGATACGTGATCCACAGATCCTAATCCACGATGTGACCACAGCCGCGGCCCTGGATCTGCGGACGATAAGGCAAAGGGACTCCGGGGAAGAAGTCAAGTCAGTAACATGTAGTGATGGGATATGAATTACTTTGATGTGATAAAGATTGAGAAGAGGAAGGAGAAGCTGGAAAGAGAAGCTCCGAGTGTCATGTGTCCCTCGACCTTCTAGACCTATAGCAGCCTAACTAAGAGCAGGTCTAGGACAAGCCTGGACCAGCTCTAACTATAAGCTTTATCAAAAAGGAAGGTTTTAAGCCTACTCTTAAACGTACAGATGGTGTCTGCCTCCCGAACTGAAAGTGGGAGATGATTCCACAGGAGAGGAGCTTGATAGCTGAAAGCTCTGGCTCCTACTCTACTTTTAGAGACTTTAGGGACGACAAGTAAGCCTGAATTCTGGGAGCGCAGTGCTCTAGTGGGGTGATAAGGTACTAACAGCTCTTTAAGATATAATGGTGCCATATTGTTAAGGGCCTTGAAGGTGAAGAGGAGAATTTTAAATTCTATTCTAGATTTAACCGGAAGCCAGTGTAGCGAAGCTAATACTGGAGAAATGTGCTCTCTTTTCTTGGTTCTTGTCAGGACACGTGCTGCGGCATTTTGGACAAGCTGCAGAGTCTTTAACGACTTACTGCTGGAGCCTGATAATAAGGACTTAAAATAATCCAGTCTGGATGTAACAAAGGCGTGGATTAGTTTTTCTGCATCCTTTTGAGAAAGGACATGTCTGATTTTGGAGATATTACGCAAGTGAAAAAAGGCTGTCCTAGAAATTTGTTTTAGATAAGAAACATGATTTAATTAAACACCACAAACTCAAATTAAAAAAGCATCTTATCAGTGTTTGTTGATTTTATTCGTTACAGATTCACTGTTGTCACATGAATGGACTTTAGAGAGTGAACCTGAACCTGTGATCTCATCTCCAGCGCCACCATGAGGCCGTATGTTCTCCAACCATTGACCAAACATTTGACTATATATTCCAAGGTTTAGGTTTTGTCTCTTTCTTCTTCCAAACTCTGGAATTAAATGTTTTCTCAATGTAAAATCTTCCTGCAATTCATGTTGGAAAAGTCTTAACTTTAACAAAATCGTCATCCTTGTGTCGAGGGCGTCAAACATCCTTCAGCAGGACAATCGCTGACTGTAGAAGGTCAATTTAAAACAGTTCTTCAGCTGAAAGCATTCGTTTCTTCCCTCGGCTGCATCTTCATCTTTCTGCAGGCCGAAGCATTGTCAGTGTTGCCAAGGAAATAACGTTGTGGGAAGGAGGAGGAGGAGGAGGAGGATTTGAATCCTTAGACAGACGTGTGGTTATGTCTGATGAGGAAATGATCAGGCACAAGGGCAGAGGCTGGTTTACATATCCGATGTATTCAAATAAGAGGGACGGTGCAGAGACGATGATGGCCCACACAGAACCAGACACTTACAGACATCGTGGGTAAATGTTCACTTCATGAACTGAAACATTCGTGTGTTTTTACGACGTGTGTTCCAGAGTTTTGCTCCTCACTCTGCGTTGGACCGTATTTCAGTGTTTATTGAGCGTCACGTCTCTGCCACTCGGCCACGACAGATAAAAGACAGACATGGCGTCGACAGCATAGTTAACCTCTGTCCTGAAAACTCTTTATGGCCATGTCTTATCGTGTCTGGGAGAGAATGGGAGTCACCGCTGTTTTGCAAGACTGCAAACTAGGGTTGTAAAAAAAATGCAGGATTTGAAATCTATTGTTAAAAAGCGACTTTGCAAAGAAAGACAAGTTGATTCCCTGTCAGCCGGATGTGCAGAGTCACGACAGATCCTGCGAACCGGAGCACAAACGTCACCGTCTGTGAGGAACTTCCTGCGTTTTCCTGCATATTTTCTCATTCGGGAGTTTTCATTTCCTCTCAAGCTTCACTTTGGACAATTTCCTAAAAAATCTTGACAAAAATCAAATAATTGATTTCACTTTTCAAGGATCATTAATCGTTGAATATGATTTTTGAATCATTAGTCACCGAACTGGACACAACATGCACTCAGGCCAGATCAGGCCCATGCATCCACCAGGACGTTTTATCTGTGCAGAGCAAATGCTGAGCAGCCATGTGCTGCTCAGGTTAAACAGAATTTAGCACCGAGCCAAAGATGTGGTTCACTGGGCGAAGGCAGCAAAGCACAGATAAGAGGGGACGCGCTCTTTCTTTGCTTAGAGGACATGTAACGTCTCGCATTTGCGAAAAGAGGAAGCAAAACAAACTTGAAGTGAGACTTTGTGTTTTGCTCTTTTGCAGAAACGAAGGGAGGTGTGTTGAAAAAAAATCATGAATATGCAAAGTCACCTGCTGCACCGAGCGCTCTCATTGGACGGCAGCGTGTCTGAGCTGTGCAGTGGGCGGGGCCAGTTAATTTCCACCATGAGGTGATTGAACTCATTGAACTGAAACTGCCTGCAAACAAATTTTTTTAACACGATTAATGAGTCACCATCTACAGATTAAACACAGATGTGTCATTTATCTGACAATATTATTTATGTTGTTATATTTGAATCAATGACAGTTATGATAAATTATGAGGTTTTTTTCCTGGATTTTCTGCAGAGAAACAAAACGATTCAGTGTGTTGTCATAGTTGAGCTGTTTACACTGTCTGCTTACAGTTTGCATTAACTTGTGTTCAGTGTGACTCTCACTCTGCAAAAAGCATTTGAAAATTTGAATATTTAACCTCCAGGGAGCAGCTCTACTGACCATTATGCTATATGTATATATATATATATATATATATATATATATATATGTGTATTTCCTGAATGTGAAAGTCATTGAAAGGTTCAGCACTGAGCTTCTGATTCAGTAATCACCAGCCTGCAGCTTGAGACCTTCGGATGAGGTCGCGGCCGAAGACTCTTCAGCCTCCAAGGAGCTCGACCCTCAGTTCACCTGAAGAACTCAAGCTACAAACTTCAGCCTGTTTTGAAATCATCTCCAAAGTGGCCAACTGGATCTGATTGGACCAGAGGATGTGACTCTCATGTTGATATATGGACTTCATGTTTCTCTTCTGCCTCATACACTAAAACTGTTTTTGTGTTTAGAAAAGTTTATTTTATTTATACGCTTCAAAATCACCAGTTTCAGCCTCAGATCTTCCTGCTCAGTGGTTTGCAGAGAAATCTGTTCACATTTAAAAGCATTCACTTGCTAAATTACACACACACACACACACACACACACACACACACACACACACACACACACACACACGTGGAGCACTTCCCCAGCTTTGGTTTTGCTTCTCCATCTGTTATATAAGCGCAAATGTCCAGATTTGTTGCTGCAAACACTGAAGTAAACACACTGACTGGAAAACACTGCTTCACTCAAATGAACACAACAAACACACACACACACACACACACACACACACACACACACACACACACACACACACACACACACACACACACACACACACACACACACACACACACACACACACACACAACAAACACACACACGCTCCTTAAGGCAACTTTGCATCATCCGAATGAGTCAGTGCGATGTTCAGGGAACCAAACGTCCTGCGAGCTTTCCCACCAGATGAAGTGGTCGTCTCCGGGTTAATAAGGAGGCACTTCAGCAGCGCTGCAGCTACGTGTGATGACCTCTTCTCTGCAGTGGATCTGCACAGGGATCAGACAGGAGAGCAACGTGATGGAGATCAGTCACAAACCATCACAGCCTTTTCAAATCGGTTGCGACGTCAAGTTGGCGAGTTCGTAAATACGAAACAATGTTTATCGTACCCGAGGGAAGTGAAGAGGAATCCAGTTGAGTTGTACTAAAGTAAAATATATCAAACTTTATGGCAATTGTAGTTCAATCAGCAACTTCCTCTCACTGAACATGTTCCCTAAATGGAAATTTCCATTAACAACTTCTCTCTGGTTTGAGTCTTTTTCAACACGTCAGGGAAATTTCCACGAAGCTTTTACTGGAATGGTTGATAGTTGGTAAGTTTTAACACTTTGGTGCAGTCACGAAGTCGTGATCATTCTTTTATTAGTGACCACGTGGTTGTTTAAATTATAAAACTAAGATGGAGAAGTGAATCTGACGGTTTGGGGGAAGAAGTTGCTGCAGAACAGTTTTATCCAGACGTAGGTTTTCCTGCAGGTATAAGATCATGAGAATGTCCCTAATTTCCCTCTGGATCAATAAAGATCCATGTCACTAAAAAGAGATTGTGGCAATAACCACAAACCAGGCAGTTGTGTTATGAACTTTTATTGTTAAGTTTTCTGTTGCAAAGATTTGCTTTAGTTTGGAGGATTAAAACGACAACATATTTTTTTGTGGAGAAAGAACCACATGGATTTAGGTAAAATTTTCTCTGGACTAATTTTGCACATTATTACTTTTTTCTTGTTCAATTTCAATTTTATCTTTGTAATATTACAACTTTATCCTCAAAGTCTCAATTTTTGTTTTTCTTCGTATAATTATAAATAACTTGTATAATCAGTAATGTTATAATAACAGTTTGAGTCATTGTTTACCAGAATAGACTGAAGCAAGTTGTTAAAGGCTAAAAGCATAATGGGAAAAATGTATTTCCTTTTCCTGCTGAATAAAAGAAATGTCAATACTGGACTTAACGTCACATAATTCCACTAATTGTTAGAACATAATTAACCTGAGGTCAGTGTCCTATGGGCGTAAATGCTAAATGGACAGTATTTACACAGCACTTCAGCACCACTCAAAGAGCTTCACTTCACAGGTCACACTCACACACACATTAACCCACGGGGTTATGTGGGGTTCAGTATCTTCCTCAAGGACATTCCAGCATGCAGGATGTCCAGGATCCAGGGATCGAACCGCTGACCTGTGTGCACAACCCACTCTAACTCCTGAGCCACAGCCTCCCACGGTCAGTGCGACACCAGACACACGTGCCTGGATGCAAATTATAGTTCGATAATCGTCCCATCGCTGCAGTGGAGGTTGTTTATTTTCTCTGCTCTCATGCAAATCTAGACAAAATGATGTTTAGGCAAATGCACGAGTCTCAGAGGACAAACAGCAGGATACAGATGTGAAGAACCTGCAGGTGGATTCCATGTAGATCCACAGCGCACAGAGACTAAACATCATATTCTGACGACCCTCATGTATTTGTCTTTATCACGTTCTAATGTCCTTCTGGAGTTGTCACAGTTATTTCGACAACTGCATGAGACACATGAGTCCCGGGAGAAAACAAGATGGAAAAACAAAAAAGAGCTTTTGCAAAATTAGAAACAAAAAACACCTAAAGTGGTAAAACAGCAGCATCGGTACATTAAACGTTGTTTTTACAGATTACTGTTCACAGTGTATGCATGACAGACAATACAAAAATAAATGCATTGCCATATTCAACCATAACTTGCTGTGAGTGAAAATGAAACGTTTGTTGCTCGTGTTTTCTCTGCGGCTGCAGCCCCGGTGAAAAGCTCCCTGTGCAGTTTGCAGACGTTAACACCATGAAATGTGTTGTTGTGTTTCCACGCCGCTGTCAGTTGATGAGAGGTCATGTGACAGGAAAAGTGACAAACATCTCGATGGCGGCAGACTTCCTGAAAAAGAGAGAGAAAGAAGAAATGGCTGCAAACAACCTCCTCTCTGTTTGTTCCCCGTTGCTTTATTTTTACTGAACACAGATTTTCAACTCTGATCATTGTTTAGTTATATCTATGTTAGTTATATCTATGTTAGTTATATCTATGTTAGTTATATCTATGTTAGTTATATCTATGTTGGTTATATCTATGTTGGTTATATCTATGTTAGTTATATCTATGTTAGTTATATCTATGTTAGTTATATCTATGTTAGTTATATCTATGTTAGTTATATCTATGTTAGTTATATCTATGTTTAGTTATATCTATGTTAGTTATATCTATGTTAGTTATATCTATGTTAGTTATATCTATGTTAGTTATATCTATGTTGGTTATATCTATGTTAGTTATATCTATGTTAGTTATATCTATGTTAGTTATATCTATGTTGGTTATATCTATGTTAGTTATATCTATGTTGGTTATATCTATGTTAGTTATATCTATGTTAGTTATATCTATGTTAGTTATATCTATGTTAGTTATATCTATGTTAGTTATATCTATGTTAGTTATATCTATGTTGGTTATATCTATGTTAGTTATATCTATGTTTGTTATATCTATGTTGGTTATATCTTTGTATTCCATTTTTATATGAATCTAGTAAATTAGCCATAACTTCACTGTCTGAACGAAAAGCCACTAAAGTTTTCACGTTGTTTTGTTTCTTCAGTTTTTTATTATGTTCCCAAAGTAACAGCTCATCATTTAAATGAAAGTACTTCCTCATCCTTTAGTTGTCTCAGTCACGAGTGACAGTTTTCAACAGTGCAGGTAATGACCGGATCACGTTTGAGCAAAGAGACCGATTTTCACTTTATTTCCTGAAGAATAATTAATGGGTAACTGTGAGTGTGTGGACTATTGATTGATTTAAAGGTGACTATGGAGCCTCGGCGAAGGGAAGCACTCTACAGAGTGATGTCACCCATCTGATCTCACCCTGTGCCCAAGGATATAAACTTACATGTCAGCTGGGAAGTCGTTTCAGCCATAAAGAGCAATTAGGGGTTCAATATTTTCGGATGACGTTTCTGGTTAATGGACAATGACGAGGGTGGATGTTGGTCGTAGATGTGGGAATGTTTACCTCTTTTGAGTTTAGCGCCACAACTTTAAAACAACCCCATCCCTTGTTTTGGGTGAAAATCTGAGATGCAGTAAAAGCTCAGAGAGAATGAAAGCGGTGACTCTGCTCATCATCTGATCACCATCTCAGCCCACTTGTTGGGTTGAGAACCTGCTACGTGATGGAAGTGGGCTCGGTCCTAATCCCATATTAGTGAGCAGGCAGTCAGGCAGGCAGAGCAGAGATTAGCGGCTGTCATCTGACCGGCCAGGAGGATTAAACCAAGATAAATGCATCACTTCCCAGTAAACTGCAGGAAAACAGGGGGCAGAAAATAATGTTTCATGATCGGACGAGTGAAGATACTTTCGTTTATCCTATTCTTTAGGGAACGGAGGGATGGAGGCACAGGTACAAACTCATCCTTTGATATTACAGCTACAAACTTAGATGGTTTAACCTCAGCTCAGGTAAAATACTTAGTTATGGGTTTAGAGAAGATTCAGATTTGTTATTTAACAAATGACATGATGTAACATTTAAATCTCTACAGAAAGATAGAGAGATAGATGGATAGATGGATAGATGTTTCATAATAGAATCAGTAGCTGGACTTCCCTCAGTAAAACGGTTTTACATTGTGGAAGTGTTTATGCCCCGTGGAGTTAAACTCATCTCTCTCTCTCTCTCTTCTCTCTCTCTTCTCTCTCTCTCTCTTCTCTCTCTCTCTCTCTCTCTCTCTCTCTCTCTCTTCTCTCTCTCTCTCTCTCTCTCTCTCTCTCTCTCTCTCTCTCTCTTCTCTCTCTCTCTCTCTCTCTCTCTCTCTCTCTCTCTTCCATTAGTCAGTCTGTTTCTCCGTCTCCATTCATGTGTGGTTTCATGCAGCTCTGTCAGACCTCTGGTCATGACATCAAGATTATTCAAAGCACCATACTGCTGGTTTTAGGCATTATGAACTCCAGCTCCGGTTGGACACACAAAACCTTTTGTGATTCTTGCAGAGAATTCGGGATTCGTCTGGTGAAGTCTCAAAACCAGCAATTTGAAAATCTGCAGAAATTTAATATACAAGAAATGCATTTTATATGAATATTTGCTCTTTTCTTACATCATAATATATCATTTTCTAACTACACATGACAGACATCATATGTGTTTGAACAGTGTTTGCCTGAGTAAACCAAACACTCGATTTGCATCACGTCATTTATATTTACAAACACAATAAAACATCAATGCATTTCATCTCCAAATCATGAGCTTCACATATTAACATGGAGGTTATTTGTATTTTCAGGACAAGTTGTGTAACTGTCAGCGAGGCCAGAGACGGTTTTATGGCTGATCAAACCAAACAAGGTGCAGGATGTCCTGTCGTGATATCTCTGCTGCGCCGGGTTTTACGATCAACAGAGTTTAAACTTGAAGAAGATCTATCTCGAGTGGTATCTTGTTTATTGTTGCAGTTTTATCTTTCTATTCTATTGGATATTTGTATGTTTTCAGTCTGAGCAGTAATGCAAAGGTCAGTCTTTTTTATTATGGTTTCATAACAGCCTGCAGGATGTAATAAATAAAGCAATAAAGATGTAATATGAGAAAAAAAGAGGTGAGTCCAGTGATGTTAAACCTCTGACTTGAACATTCTGTCTGCACAGACTGAAATGATACAAGGAGGAAAGGAGAAGCGTGAGTATTGAGACATCTCTGCCGCGATTATGATTGTTGCCATGCAACTTTTGATAATGTTGCCATGGAAATAATCATCGGTGCCGAGTCTGAGGCAGAAAGTCGATCTGTTACCATGGCAGGGGCTTTGTTTTGCAGAGCATTCTGGGAGAGAGCAACGCTCTCCTGGGTCCTGAGTCTGTTGCTCTGTCCGTGTACAGAACCCTGCTGGTTTTCCAGACAGGTACTGAGGGTGTGTCTCTTGTCTGGTCTGTAACCCGTCGTGTTGAATACAGTGAAGTTCTTATCTTTATTATCCTGAGATGAAACAGAGCCAAGGCCTGTAAAGTTCAAACAGTAGCAGACACAGTCAAACGTTCTGAGGGGGAAACGAAGAAAAGGCTGAACAGTGTCTTGAGGGATATTCATTTATGGAACAGTTCAGATCAAACTCAACCATGGTTCCATTCGTTTAGTTTAAAGTATGATCAGGGTTTTGTCCATATTGTGAATAAAACATGTATTATAATGTTAAGAATTATGCGTCGTTGATACACTTCAGTGCTTCTTCACGATCATTCCTTGTCCTTAGTGAGTCCTCCTCAAACACTTTTACAACATATTGTCCCTTTTTACTGTTTGTGTGAAGAACTTTGTATAAACGGTCGATGGTGCAGAGTGAAGTTTGGTTTGTCATCAAATAACAGTGGATTTGCTTCATTGCTGTTCACGTGTGTGATTCGGACAGATGTGGAATTAGAAGGAAGAGATAAACTATAGGAGCTATTAACGTGTGAAGATAACAATATAATTTCAAAGTGATATTTGCATGTGAGGACAGGGGTCTTTGGGGAGGGACACGTGATAACCCATCTATGATGACACTAGTGATGAGTATCTAACATCTGGTATCTTGTTTGTTTAATCCTCACAGGAAAAGAAATATAAAAGGACAAGTCTTTACGGAATGTGTATTTCTTTTACCACCACCGCAAAGACTTATATGTTCTGTGTCTTCACCTGTGCAAAATATCCCTTTTTTAGTTTTCTGCAAACTATTTCCATTCGAACCGGGACAAACTAAGACCCTAATATGTAAAAGGAAGCATTTTAAGTCCGGCATTAAACTGAATTCCTGCCATATTTGCAGATGTGTCCTCTTGTGTGTGCGTCTTGTGTCTGGGACCCTTTACTTAACAAAAGACCTCATTATTGCCGTGTGGCTGCTGGTGGACTTAGCTCGCAGGCCAATCAGCGTCTCCTTAGCGAAGCATTATCCGCTCGGCTGAGATCCTGTTCTGCAACTCGCTCATTAAGCGCCCTAAGTCACTTATTTTTTTCTCCTTAGAAACAGACATCTAATCTCTGCAAAGCTTTTGGGGGGGGAAAACACATTCTGACGGTTTCTCTCTCTCTCTCTCTCTCTCTCTCTCTCTCTCTCTCTCTCTCTCTCTCTCTCTCTCTCTCTAACTGCGCTCTGTCTCTCTCATTCAAAGCATCAGACCAAACACGCTCATCTCTTTTTGTCTTTTTCATTTTTCTCT
Source organism: Hippoglossus hippoglossus (assembly GCF_009819705.1). Taxonomy (NCBI): domain Eukaryota; kingdom Metazoa; phylum Chordata; class Actinopteri; order Pleuronectiformes; family Pleuronectidae; genus Hippoglossus; species Hippoglossus hippoglossus. Next base: position 3,008,927 of record NC_047155.1, read on the forward strand.
GTTTGTGTGCTTTGTTTTTTTCCTCGTGATCCATGTTGGTTTCTTTACATTCTCTCAATCTCTCCCCTCCACCGCTTCACCTCCTTTTCTCTCGGGGATCAACACATGGCCTGTGGAATGTGTTGATCCCCGATCAAGGCTGATCAAGGCTCCACTTCACCTTCTGGTTGTCGGGTCACTTTGCTCGACCGCTCCCCTTCTGCCTCCCCTCTTACTCGGGCTTGTCCTCTTTCTTGACCGTGAGTCTCTCTGTTTCTGTCTTCGGCCCTCACATTGATTTCAATGGGACCACTGTGTCCCAGGCCTGAGCTCCTGCAGGTCAATAAGGTTTCACGTCGCTTCTGTCTTTCCAGAACAGAACGAAACGCCTTCTGAGATTCGTTGAGCGAATTCCTGCAAGTGCACATTCCTGCTGGATTACTTTATGAAGCTAACTTCAGGGTAACAAAATCCTATCTCACGCTACAAACCACTGGGCAGGATTAGATTCGGTGGCCAGCTGCAGTACAGCTCATAAACCCCATCGCCATAAACAACTTGAGCATTTCCTAATCTACAATCAAACTAATAAACTACATTAAACTGTCCTGCGACACCATGCCACTGAGAGAAGGAAGCTGAACATCGAGGATTCGTATTAACGGCATAAAGGCTGAAAGTTCAAGCACACCAAATCAGAATAGAGAGTTCATATCGGCGTGTGTGTGTGTGTGTGTGTAGAGATACAGCTGTTTCAGATGTATTGAATGTTTATATTGATAAATAATGAAGACAAGAACATCTTTATTCACAGTCAGTGGTTCTCGTCACTAAAGGTTCAGGAGATAATAAAAATGAAAACAAAACTGAACCAAGAGGAAAGGCCGGAGTCAGCTGATGAGGAACAAGATGACCTGGCAACCAGGAACAGATATGTAAATACAGAAGGGAGGCCGATGACACACGTTAGGATCACGTGCAGTAATGATTACAAGAAAACAGGAGATGGACAGGAAATAAAGCCAGAGACACACGGGGAGAGACATTTGAATTTGAGAAATATCCATAATCAAAAAGAGTCCAACAGAAAATCTGAGTCATGACACTTGTTACCTGCTGAGTTACAGTTAGTTGATGTTTTCCTTTTGTCTAGATGACACAAGTATGAAAACTAAACTTGGCGGAAGGATGTGGTCAGAAAAGAAGTCATTAAACTTTGGTGCAGATCTGGATCAGGGGACAGATCAGGATCTTTTGTTTTTTACTTTCTTTAACATTTAGAGGTAAGGACATGTTTACAGGACTGATATTTATGAGTGTGAGTAACTTGATCCTAATAAGAATCTGATGAGGTTTCATTAGGGGACAGTTGGGCTGGAGGATGGAGGCCCCTCGAGTTTACATCAAGTATTTTAACTGACGTAGAGAAAAGCCGACCCTGTAGTTTTCCATCGCAGGAGATGATATCTGGAACATGCTCTGGACTTGATGAGAACATGGGAGCAAAAAGGTTAATGTCCCGAACCCTCTTCCTTCCTTACTACACCTTCACCTCCTCTCCTCCACCCTCTCATTTATCCTGACCCCCCTCTTGCTCTGCTTCCACGTCACACATCCCCACCTCCTCCCCTGTTCTTTTCCCCCCGTCACCTTTCCTCCCCTTCCTCCTCCTTGTCTGATTCATCAGCTGTTTCCACCGCTTCGCCGTCTCCTCTCATCTCTTATCACTAATGTCAACTCCTCCCTCATTCCACATCTCCCCTCTCGCGTCTTTATTTAACTCCTTTTCTCCTGATTTTCTTTTTAGTCCCTGTTTTTGCTCAGCGCTGTGAGGGCGCCACAGGCAGGCGATTAAAGGGTCATTTCTTAATTTAACTTGGCAGCCGAAAGCCACCCAGTTTCGGTCATGAGTTCCTGGGAGCGGGGGTGTCACGACCTCTCCGGAGTTCAAAAGAGGAAGAGACGCTGTGTTTTTCACGGTGTGGACATGTGGGAAACGTACTGTGATCATGTGATAATCCTGTTTAATCATCACCGTATGCAGATTTATCCAAAGACCCCCCCCCCCCCCCCCCCCCCCCGCTCTGTGGGCTTGATGGGTGGATTTCGAGGTTCCTCTTCTGCAGCGGAACCCAGCCGAGGTCAGTTTGGATTCGCCACAGTTACAACGGATGCCAGAGGATCTATTGTTTCCTCAGAGTCCGGCTGCTGTGTGATGGACACAACTATTTAATCAAGTGAAAGAAAAGGAGCCTTCAGCCTCCATTAGTCCGGTCAGCATGAGGCCGTGTCCGAGGGCAGATGTGCACAATGCAAAGATACTGAAGGAGGAGGAGCTCGGCTTTGATGGGCTTCGACCTAAATTCACCCGACCGTGTTCACACCTTGTGGTTTAGAACTGGTCTCACACCAGCACTGGACAAAGTTTGACCAACTCATCTTCAGTCTATCGTGAATGTGTATACATTTATAACTGTTGGAGATTTTGTGTCTTCGTGGAGTGACTGCTGTTTTATTTTTATTTTTTTATTAAGCTCCGGCTTCCTCCCACACTACAAAAACATGCAGATGGGGTTTAAATTAATTGGAGACGCTTAACTGACCATATGTAAATGTGAATGACTGTTTATCCCCCCCCCCCTACATGCATGAGATGACAGCCCCCAGAAGTAAAGCCAAAACATCTGGATCACGCCCTGGTGGCTGGTTGCAGTATGTGTTACAGTGGATGGGAAATGGACCAAAACAAGAAAGTCCTGGTTTCTGTTATTTTAGGTAGTTTTTTTTTCAAACTGATGTATTTTCATGAGTTCCTGCCTCATAAAAAAAATATAAAATGGGATTAACAGCTGGAATTGACTAAACATGACGTGAATTGAAGAGACAACATCTGTATCCAGGATGTTATGAAACTGTGGTGGATGGTTTAACACGATATTGAAGATTGTATTTTTGTCATTTCATTTCCAGGATTTGTTTTGTATCTGACACATTGAACAGAGTTTTGTATGAATGTGATGAAATCATAAACTAATAATTATGAATCAGCTGTTAAACCCCTGGGTCATTGGATGTGATTTAACATGTCTCCCATTGAACCTCCCCTCTGTGTTTGCATTAACACGGTTATTGTTCCTAAGTGGGACAAACAAGTCAATTAGCTGCTCGGCCTCGTTTTGTGAGCGACTACAACGTGCTGTCAAAGTCCATGTAAACTTCACAGGGTGATAATTGTGTTGCTCCAGTAATAAAGTGTAATGACAGAGCTACACACCTGCAATGAACCTAATGAATAAACCTCTTGTCAGTCAACATGAACCTAAACATCGTGTGACCAAAGAATCTTAAACTCTAAATGTTCGGTGGACGTCTGTTGTTCCAGTTTCGCAGAACAAGCAGCTGAACAGAAACCGAGTGTGAATGAATGAGCTAATAAGAAACGAGTCACAACAGGGACAGGACATGATGACTGTACCTTGTCAGTGATGTGTGTGAGTCAGGGTCAGTGGCAGGGGAGTCCCTGTGCTGCATGCCAGCAAGTGCTTAGATTACAAAATCAACCAAGGGCAGGTCCGGACTCAAACCCGCGGCCGCTGCAGGTTCAGATTCACGCCTCTGTACAAGCCTTCATATTTCGAAGAATTCATTTAAATTGATTCTGAGATAAATCGCAGTCACAACAGAAAACATACTTTAAAGCCGAACTCAATTAATCTAGATATAAAAAAATGAATAAATAAACAACACTCAATTAAGAATTTGAATATAAATTATTGTTTCAGCAATTGCAACAAATCTGCTTTTCACATTGTATCAGTGATGAGGGATTTGATCACAGACATTTCATTTTGAATTGTTTTACTTGTTGACACCAGAGGACGACACGACATCATGTTGTTAAAAAACTATTCAAACACATTAATAAACAATAAATTCCAAACAAGGTTCAGGACACGCCACGCTGTTTGTCTAACCTAAAAATTAATACGATAAGAACTTTAAGGTGGGAATCCTGTTATTATCCTACACATATTTGGCCTGTAAACAAACGCACACCTTCATGTGGAAGCTTCCAACCACAAACCTGTTCCGTCAGTGGTCCCTCCAGCTCGTGTCCCTCCAGGACGTTTACCATCTGCCCACGTAAAGCTGGCACCGGTTCAATTCTGCATGCTTCAGGGAGCACCAACCTGCCTGTAGCTTAACTGTGCAGTTTGAAATAACAAAACTTACATCAGCCGTGCGTTAGCCATGAATCAGCTCCACATACTTCCGAACACTGTCTCTCCGTTCAGCCGGAGGTGAGTCACAGTTGATCCGGAGTTTTTTGGGGCGAGTGTCAAACCGAATCTGCGGCTCTTTGAACATTGAGATCTGCATCATCAGCGCTAAATAGTTCCTTGTAACATGCTGAAAGTCCTGGCACGGCGTCAGCATGGCAACGGGAACAGCGCTAACTACGTATAGATGTAAACCGAGGGCACGTTGCAATGATAGTTATGAACAATCTGACTGTTGTTGGACGATAAGTGACAAATGAAAACATAGATGAAGAGAAAGACGGAACAACCACATGGACCAAATATACTAATATGAGAATATGTGTCGTTGACGGACGGACGGAGAGTAAACGGAGAGTGGGACTGATTAACACGGTGAGAACAACACTTAAATACAGACAAACAGTGGCAGCGCAGCCTCTTCCTGTTGTTGCAGCGCTGAACTTGAGAGAGAGAGAGAGAGAGAGAGACATCATGTCCAGTCTGCTATTGACGGACAGTTAACTGGTAATGTTGTCCGATTGCTCTCTGTTCCTGGAAGCTTCCCCCCCCCCGCTCTCTTACAGGAGAATCTACATCTCGCTCGATGCTTTTATCCAGACGGCTCGGACACGCCATGGGTAAACAGGGATATTCTACCAGGAGCCGACCATGTGGGATCTTAACTCTTACACCTGGTGATGAGGAACTTTGTATAAGGAAGCTGGATATATCTATAAACTTAAAAGCAGCTGTGTATATATATATTGACTTGTGTACTTTCATTATCTAAAATGTTTTCAGAAGTGTTCTGAGTAGCACACAAATCATGATATACTTTATCTCAAGACACTTTACACAAAAAGTGTAGAGAAACCAACAGTTCCCACAGTGAGCAGCACTTTGGTGTGGAGAGAAAAACTCCCTCAGCAACTGGGAGAAAGAACCAGACTCAGTGTGGACGACTTATTCAGATCCACATTTCATAGACATTATTATTATTATTAGTCATTGACTAATAAAGCAGCGTTTGACTGGATCAGAGAAATCAGCCGGTATTTCCCATGACAACCTGACGTGGCTCCACAACAGCAGCGTCACATGTTCATGTTATGGTCCACCCCCCCCCCCCCCCCCCATCGACACAGACGTCTCCGTCAGATCAGATGTGATTTTCAGATCAGGGGGCGGGGGGGGAGTAGGAGTGTGAGGACAAACTGAGGGATACGAGCTAACAGATGGTTGGCATGGAAACAGGAGCCCGGCGGGACTCCTGACAGACGAGGTCTGTGGCAGCCTGGATAGTGCTGACACACAGATGGGACGAGAGGCAGAGCACAATGTGTTATCATCATCCTACTTCTGTTGTGTCTGTGATTATTGTTGTGAAAATGTACAATTTCTAAAAGTCCAGAGAGCAATCTGAAGACAAACGTGTCGTTTATGGGATTAAATTAAGTTAAATGAGGTTTGCTGAACAGAGAGTATTTACCAAAGGTTGTTTAAAAAAACGATGGATGATATTATGACTCAGCAAAAGTGAAGCCAAAAGGTCTTGATGGCCCCCTGGTGGCTGGTATAGAGCATGAACCCTTCCTCATCCATGTTAGCAGAAGGGACATGGACCCGACTACACGTTGCATTTTACTCAAAGATGGTTTCCATCATTTTAGGTAGTTTCTATCACAATGATTAGTAGAATTATTTATATTAGTGATATTATTAATAACTATTAATTATGAATTGGACATTTCATTTTCATGCAAAATCATCCAATAGTTTTTCTTTCATTATCATTTTTGCAAGTCGTTTCTTTTCTTAAAAAAAAAAAGAAACTTTATTAAAAAAGTCTTACATTGAATTTATAAATGTATGAATGGGTCAATAGAACTATTATTAATTTAATACTTAATTCAAAAATGTATGATTGACAGCTGTCACTGTTAACAAACGAACAGAACGCTGTGTCTTATCCTGGAAATTACAAAATCCGCCCATCCAGGACACCTGATTATGTAACTATCATTTCTATAAAGGAGCAGAGGAACAAAGCAGAAACAGCCTCGGTCGTGTAAAGTCTAAATAAAACACTATTTATTTTAAAAGTTTAAGTCAAAGAACCAGAGAAGAACTTTCATGATTCATAAGAGTTAACATGGCGGCCGTGGACCCTCTCATAGAGCGCTGTGTGAGCGTGTATGGAAGTTCCTCCCGCTCCAGTGACTGAGGCATCCACTGGCACGACCACGGCATCGAACTGTAACTGTCAACACTTAACATGTCTGAGCGGCTCGGCCCCACTGTCCCAGTAATAGAGGCTGAGTCACGTCCTGGGGCATCGTCTTCAGCTATAGATAGAAGAGCAGTCAGGGAGGGAGAGGCAGCTGTGTGTGTGTGTGTGTGTGTGTGTGTGTGTGTGTGTGTGTGTGTGTGTGTGTGTGTGTGTGTGTGTGTGTGTGTGAAATCTCAGAAATTGTTCATATTGCAGTCACTGTATGAGAAAGCCTTTTGCCATCCTTCATCATCGGTGCTACTTGATCTCACACGAGGAGATAAAGTTCCAGAGAACAACAGAGAGTCAGGCAGCACTTATCTGCCCCCCCCCCCCCTACCTCTCAAAGCGATGACTGATCTATGAGCATCTAGCTCAAGGAAAGAGCAAGTGAAGGAGAGAACAGGAGGAGGACAGAGATAAGGAGAGAGGAATTGGAGAAGAAGGGAAGGAAGGGAGGAAGGAGGGAAATACTTGTTATCTTGATGCGTTGGGTGCGGCTGGATGAAAGTGTTGAGAGAAAGGAGATCGTAGTGCTGTTGGGAAACTGGTGTAATGGGGGGGTGAAGGCCGGCCGGAGCGAAAGCCGTGATGGTAATTAGAGAATAAAAGTGATGTTTTCACACTCGTGTCGAGGTCACTGAACAGTTCTGTTGTTCAGGAAACATCAAGGGTGAAGAGGAAAGAGCCTGAAAGAGAAAATCAGTCTTAAAAACCTTATTTTCCTAAAACTGCTGATGTTTGACATAGAAATGAGCTTTTACAAAACCACACAGACAAATGTCAGGAGGTTGGTCACAAAGGTGACTTGTGCTGTGTTCACACCACATTGTGTTACCAGCTCAACACAAGTAAACACAACCTGCAGAGGACTCAGTCTACGCAGCCGACGTTGGCCGCATCAAAATGATGACGTTTTCGCCTCGCCGCCGCCATTACCTTGTTGAATAGAAGCCCGGAAGCGCAATGAATCATGGGAAATGTTTCGCCATCACTGATATTAGGAAGTAAAACTTTCCGTTACTGATTTATTCTCAATGATTCCTATTTTCGTTATCGAACCCTTATGACGAAGAAATGTGACTGAGTCTTGATATTTTACAGTTTAACTATAAACTTATTTATAAATATCGATATATGGTGATGGTCATTTATACTTCTCACTGCTCAGAGGAATGCGTTGATGGAAAATAATGCGGCGCTGGAATTGTTCCCAGGACATGACGGCGATCTCAGATAGATTCGTCTCCGGTAGCACGCAGAGAGCACAACAAGCACCCAGTGCACACGCACACACACGCACACGCACACGCATGCACTTTTTACAGTGAAAGGTGTATATTGTGTACAAAGTCGACTTTTTAATTTTATTTTATTGCCTTTTTATATTTTTATTCGCTTGTCTACCTCATTCTGACCTGACTGATGCTGTAACAGCTGAACTGTGTGGATCAATAAAGTTTTATCTTATCTTATATGTGATTGTAGTGGGACATCATTTCCAGGAACAGGATCTTGTCACGTTTATGTTGTAATCAAAGATCAGAGTAAATCACGGTCATATAAATATTATGTCGTAAATCAGGTATTGAGTCATAATTATGATGATTATTAACTTGAACACCAAAGAGAAAATATTGTTATTTAAATAAATTGCATGTCAATAATAAGTGTTGTGTCTCATGTTACTTTCAGTGTTCTAATCATGCGTACGGAGGCATTTGGCCGAGATGAGTCAGTGCTACAGATGCATCACATGTAATTGTTGGTCGTCCTTATGCAACCACTACATGTGATGGAGTGAACTGACTCTTTAACTGACCCTGACTCTTTAACTGACCCTGAGCTCGACACTGCCACAAAGTGAATGACGGACAAAAACCCAGAGTGAAGTCGGTGTATCGTGGTTATTTCAAGGGCACAATGTGATTATCACAATGTGAAGAAGCAGCTGATCTGCTCAGAGTGAAACCATTTCCTCTGCAGAGAAGCCTTCTCTCCTCCCACCTCGTTAACATGGAGATCCAACAAGGTGCGAGCCAACCTGACCTTTAAAGGCAACGGGAGCTTGTGCTCTTGTGCTCTTGTACTTTACATCAAGAGCCTTGAAATGTTCTCTGGGAAATCAGTAAAAGTATAAAAAACATTCATCTCAAATGGGTTATTTTTCCACAAATGGACTTGTGACCATCCGAGCACTCGTGTGTGTTGATGTGGTCGGGCACATGATCGGTGCATTGCTAACTCGAGCCAGTGGAAAGAGAGTGGCCGACACAAACCTGGATTGGAGTCAGTGGATCTTTATATCAGGGTTATTTTAAGGGCACATTATCGAGATAGTAACACACGTTGACACAGTTGTGTGCACTCTGCTCGCTACGCACACAAACGATGAGCTCATGCACAAAGGGAAACCGTTTCCTCTGCAGTTTCGCTCTTACGAGTGTCGAACAACCATTTTGAACCTTGTGCCAACATCTCACCATCACGTGTGCTGTTGTTTACAGACCAACACCAGCTCATACAGAGGAAGCAGAGGTGAGAGAGTTCACGACCTTTGGTTCAATCTCCATCACGTTGTATCACAGGTCAGAGATAACACATCAGACTCATATGAAATGTGTTGCAGCAGCTCCTGACAGTAAAATGTCAGTCAGTAGAGTCGACACCTCCACAAAGACCCGACAGCAACATTAAATTCAATCAAGCTGCCCCAAGCTTCCCACCCTCATCGATATCAGTCCTCAAAACACAAAACAACTCAAGATCAGTGAATTAATCCCTGAGAAATCAACGAAAATGTTGAAAAACTAATTTCACGATGCGATAAACAGAATTCCTAGATCTGAGCCTTGATCCAGATGTTTTAATCTGTCAAGTAGTTTTTGCATTAACCTGCTGAGTCACAAACACCAATGAGCAACTTGGCAGACGAAAACAAAATCACAACAAACACGTAGTCATCACAGCAGGAAACTGTAAAGTCAAAAAAAAACCCGGCTCTGTGGATTATGTGCTGTAAAAACAAAGAGGAGGTGGAATGAGGAGATGGAACAAACCGGGCTCAGGTGTTTCCCACGCTGCGAACGTGGCTCCTCATTGGTTCTGCAGCCGTGGAGATGAAAAGCTGTAAAAGTGACAGTTGCTTTAAACATTACTCATCATTTTACCACGTTTTTCACAAAGATCTCGTGGATGCAGATCCTCTTTCCCTGGTGTTTGGACGCCAACCAGTCCAAAGTTCCAGTGAGAGGCCTCATGGTCAAGAACATGACGTAGTTATTTGTGTAAATCTGAAATACACCTTGTTTCAGTAAAAGAAAATAAACAATGAATTGATAATGAAGTTATTTGAACACGTTGTCGTTTAAATGAAGCTTTTCTATTTGGCTGTGGAGGAGAATCAGAAGAGAGCGGTAACGAGACCCTGCTCACACTCTGTGTTTGTTTTCTGTTGTCGTCGAACTGTGAGCAGGCTCCGTCTGACACGTACTCTCTCGTACGCGCGGCATTTTCCCTGTGATCTTGTGCTATTTCGGGGATCAGCCGACCAGAGGGCGTCAAGCAGCTTATCTGATTACTCACTGTAATGTAAATATTACAGCTTGACAGTGAGATAAGCGTCTGGTCACCTCACGGCGTCCTCTGTCGCAGGCGGGGACGTGAGACGGGGACGTGAGACGGGGTTAAGGAACTTGACATTTTCACCAACATCCGCATGGGAAACGCACGTAAGGATGTTTTGTGAGGTGACGCCAGAAAAATGGCAAATTACATGTTGAAGTTTAACAAAGTCGAACACTGGAAATTTACTTAATAACTACTTACTTCTCTTAGTTTTTGCTTATAGCAGACATTTCCATCTAGGGTGCAGCTGGACATAAACCTGATGACAGCACGTGATCCCACTGTCTATTCATGTCGTGCAGAAGTCGATCCTGAGGTCACCTGAACTCTGTTGTGACTCCTGCTGCATTCTGGTTGGACTCTGTTTATCCTTTGTTGGAAGAACTCAGCTGACTGACACAACATCCTTACCATACATAACCCTGTTTCCTCTCCAACACATTTAGGATGCAGCCCTATAAGTCACACCTCAACAGACACACAACAGTACCTTCACACAGCCCCTCCTGCGTGTGTTTGGGGTCAGGGCGTCACTTAAATATGAGCACAGACACTTTTTCATCTCAGAACCTCGTTTGTCTGTGGCCGCCGTCGTTCTGCCTCTGAACATTAACAACACACGGACGTCTCCCGGGACGTGATTTGAGGAGCTGACATCCAATCAGAGTTCAGGAGGGTCTCCGTCTCTGTGGTGCACGCTGGATCTTGACCGTACCTCCGCTTTCTCAAGGTGGTTTTCGTTTCATTTATCCAGGCTGCATATCATTGTGTGGATACTGTGCGTTTATAACAGCTTCTCAGGACAGAGCTGGAAAAAGAGAGAAATAAACAGTGTGATCTCAACCTTGAGTTGGAAGTAGAGCCGCTTTCACCATGACCACAACAACAGGACACAGCGAGGCTTATAAAATGAAATAAAAAAAACAATGAGTAGAAGTTGCGGACTAGAAAACCAGAAGTTCAATTAGGAAGTGAGGGTTATCAGAGGTGTGAGGGTCTTGTTCTAATCACGCCGGGAATAGAAGGTTGCGTTTTGAAGTCAGGCAGTCAAGTGGACGGATATTAGCTCATCAGGGAACAGAATAACAGAACCGGGGACGGAGGAGCAGTGCACCATGAGCTGTCCACGTGTGCTCCGAGCAATACTGAAAATAAAAGCACACGCACGCACACACTCCAGCACATACAATTACATAATATACTGACCTTTCATGCCACGTTATAACTTGAATTAATACGCATGGAGGATCAAAAACTCTGGCGGCTTATATAAAAGGAAAACTTGTCGCACATTGAACCTTAGGCGCTGGGCACAACAGACGACTAATTCAAATGACTAATTCAAATGGCTGGCGTGCTCCCAGCCCTGACGCAGCATCAGTACATTGTGTGTTCGCTGTGCTGAATAACTCATGTGAGCACGCATGACATCGTGGAATGAAGATGAGTCTGAGCCCAGGGGGGGGTTTGTCTCCGGATTGATTTACGGTCACCATTTTGTTAGCATCACTAAAATGCAGATGATGATGCTCATTAACGAGAGCTTGCACATGGACGGCACGACACTCAGGTTCCTACTGATGTTTTTCCTGCTGACACAATGAGCATCGGCTGATGGAGGTGACGCACTGAGAAATGCAGCAACTGCCGTCTTCAAATGGAACTTGTAGAGATCGTGGTTACAATGTGGGACATGGTAACCGTGGCGATCAGGTGATTAAGCCCTGAGAATATACCGCCATCAGTGTCTAGAGGCCACGGAGGCCACCATTAGTAAACTAGCAGGCGTGATGACGAAGGGAAAAGATGAGACTGTTGGGAATATCAACATTAGCCTTCATAATAAAAGTACAAACAATATATCTACATGACTAAAATTATAATAACCTTTATTAAACGTACAATATGTAACTTCAGCCGCTCTCTATCAAAATAGGGAGCTTTTGTCGTCCCTAGCTGGAACGACAGGCCTGAATGAAACACAACAATAAAACTCTATATCCTCTTTTTCTGCACAGATATTGAAGCTCGAAAAAATTCATCTTTGGTGAAGCGGAGGACAAACGGTCACGTGCAGCGCACAGCATCTCCCTCACCGACAAAGTCCCTACACTTCCTGTTGTCCTATAATCACGGCCAGATTATCAGTGTACTGTATATGCATGCGTGTGTGTGTGTGTGTGTGTGTGTGTTCATGAGGAGGTACACTAAGCCTGACATGCAGTGTTACATAAGACCACAGAACATACCCACATGCACACAAACAAGTTTTGCAGATTACGCTCATGCTCTCCTCTCGTCAAAAACACGTTTTGATCCCAAGTCAATTCAGAGGTACACTCGTTCGTACAAAATTGTCTTTGTGAAAACATTTTGTGGCTCAATGTCAGAGTGCAGCTCAGTTTTCACTCATCAGATTGTATGGAAGCTGCGTTGCACCACATGTGAAGTGTAGTGTCCCAGTTTCTCCCATTTCTACTTCTAGTGCTTCGACAGTGACATCTGAAGACCCAGCTGTCAAAATCCTCATTTCCAGTTCAGATTTATTAATCTTAAATCGTAATAATTAAACATCATAAAGATGCTCAAAGATTGACCAATAGCACTTATCTTGAAACAGGTTGGTTACAAAAATGAATTGATAATTAACAGGGAAATGATAGTTCTAATTTAAATAAACAAGAATACAAGTTTGATGCTGAACTTGGAATATTACAAGTAACGTTTGCATAACCCAAACAAATTGTGACAATTTCATGAGCTTAATCACGTGTTTATTACAGTAACCATGCCGATGAAGGTTCAGTTTTCTGCCAGGTTGTGTTTCACAATATCAGCAGATGACCCTGCAAGTTGTATCAAGACTTAAATAGGACTTAATGTCGGAGGAGCTCGTTCTCAATATGACATGGAGCAGGAAGAAGAAGCCCCGTGGTGAAACCTGCAGCGTGAGTCACCTCAACATCGACTGCCTAGTAAAACATAGTAAACACATCAATTACAGCCTCTACAGTAATAACAGCTCAATAAAAGCACGAGGGAAGTGAAATGATAACCCGTCAGACTAATGACCCGTCAGCTGAGAAGGTCCCAACACCAGTTGTTTCTGTTGCTAATCACAGACTGAAATTAACTTTAAATAAGGGATAATGGAAAATAATACAATGAAAATAATGGAAGCAAAGAGATGATTATATTATGTATATATATATATATATATAATTATTTTCATTGATAAAGGGCGGTTGTGGCTGAGGAGGTAGAGCGGGTCGACAGCGAACCACAGGGTCGGTGGTTTGATCTCAGCTCCTCTGGTCTGCACGCTCAAATACCGAACGTCAAATTGCTGATGACAGTAATGGTTTGTGATCGTACAGAGGAGAATGGGTGAAGGTGATTTATATTGTAAAAGGTGCTTATGAGGAACACTGGGTTATACTCTAGGGTCTATTTAGAGCTATTACCAACCACTCACACACACAATAACCTTGAATCAGACGCCCAAAGTAATTTAAAAGAACACAAACATACACTTCTAACCTGAACCTATAAACCAAATCATAACCCTCAACGTGTTTATATTTTTATATATTGTTTATAGTTTTATTTGTATCTATATTGTATGTAAATGCTGCATTTCTTTTATGAAAGGTGCTGTGCCAATAAAGTTTATTATTATTATTTAAAGATTTGGCCGAAACCTCCTCACTTCCCCAAAAAAGCCGTCGGCCTCAAGTTTAGTCCCGTCTGGTTCTTGGATAGACATGCACATACATGTGCACCCAGACATGTATACAGCACACACACCTCGTAGTAAAGAGGTTTATCTTATCTGGGGAACGACCTCTGCTGATGTCGTTCTCAAGCCGTCAGTTGGTTTATTACCTGGAGTGTTTCACACATGCTGCGGGTGGAAAAGAAGAATGACGCTCAATGACAAAAACACAAAATCAGACATATTTATTCACCCTGGCAATAAATATTCCTCCTTCTCTTCTCATTCTTTTACACGTACGTCCTGCGACACCCTCAAAAGTAGTGGATTTTTCATTTTCCTTTCATATGGATACATTCTGCCTCCAGCTTTCTGAATAGAATATGAAATTTCTTTTCTCAGGAGAGAGAGTGGTAAGTAAAGTAGACACCATATTGGTCAGCCGGTGAATATAAACCGGTTTCCCCCTGAATTCCATGAGCTCTAGCTGGTTATGCTGAACATCTTTCACTGAAAATCAAGTTGGACTCCTAAAGACAACAAGCTCATTTAATTTAAATCCGAGCAGCACTCAGTCCACTCCCTGTGTTCGGTCACTTGGAGCAGCCTCCAGTCACGAGCTTCATGACAAGTGCGGTGACGCTCAGTTTCAGGTGAAGTGCTTTTTAAATATCTTGTTCTGGGGCCAAACAGAGGAAGTCTGGTGGGGCCAAGGCGAACGGATCCAGTTATCAATAATCACCTGGAAAGACCGAATGACAGTTTGACGTATCGGAATGAGGTTTGTTGATAGTTCGGACAGATCCAATCGGACTAAAAATGTAGTTTTAATACCCCAGATACGCATCAAATGACCGAACTCCTGAACATCGGACATATGAGAAATTGTAATTGTTCATATCTGTGATGAGTGAAAACCAAATCGCTGCTGGTCAGTCGCACATATTAAATGTGAAACAGCTTGTGATGCCGTGCAATCGGCTGGAACACCTGTCAATCAAACCAATGTGACCATCGCTTTATGACTCTGAGTCTTAATGGAACAATGATCGTCACGTGACTCGTTCAGAGGAGTGGGATTACTCACTCTGACCCTGACGGACATGGACGACTACCAAACATTTCAAAGTAAAGGTGCATGAGTCCGTCACACACACACACACTCATCAGGTGTTGCTGACAGCTTATGGGGGGGTATGTGTTTGTGCGTCTAAGCTGTCATCGCCGCGCCGGCAGCCCACATTCCAGCCATTCTGATTACAGAGTGCAGACCCCGATGACCTTATAAGGTCATGAATCAGGACCCTTCATACCGATCTGCACAGCAACAAGTGCAGAAGTTGATGAAGTCTGCTGCTCGTCGGTGCGGATGGAAAATCACAAAGTTTTGAACTGCGGCCATGTTCGTCACTTTCTGTGGGTCCCCTGGAAACATTTGGTTTTGGCAGCTCTCTCTCGGCCTACGTAGGATGGAGATCCTATAAATACGCACGTGTTTATATTTTTTATTTTCCTTTATTTAACCAGGAAGCTCCTATTGAGATACAACATCTCTTCTGCCAGGGGGTCCTGGTCGAGATGGGAACCACTGAAGTAAAACGCAAACACATTAAAAACACGGAACAGACACAGAAGCATAGGAATCGATGGCAAACATGAGTTTTGGAAATTAAAAAGGAACAACTGTGGTATGAAGGATAATGGTTTCTTGAAGGTGCAGTGATGGCAGGAGGCTGCGTGATCTGGTCGTCATGGTGGATTATACCGAGAACCTCTATTTGAGACGAATCATCATCATCATCACTACCATCTGACATCAGAAAACATGTTTTCACTTCAGCTGAACTGGGGTCTGTTTCCAGGAGTTAGACCTGAACATGGTACTGTAGTGGAAAATTCAACTGACCAGTGTCTAAGGTATTGGAAATCCCCCTGACCAGGTGTCTAACTGCTGTGATACTGTCTACCTGACAGGATGGAACCCTTACTTGGTGGTGTCTCACTGCTATGACCTTGATCAACAGGGTGCATGCCCTTATTTGGTGATGTTTTTCTTCCAACTGCTACAGCGGACGGACAGACACAGATGATCTCATGTCTTTCATGTCTTTTTTTCATATTATGTTCTATGTAACGCCTCTTTGTATAAGTTCTGGCTTTTGTGAACTTGCGGCCAGTTCCATTTTGAGCACCCGTGCTTGTTGTGTAACCTCTGCAGAGCTTACTATTATAAAGACTCAAAGGCAACTCCAGTCTGAGAATTTCATTATTTCAAATCTCAAGATGAATTTCCATCACAAACTTGGCGTCACGAACAGGATCCCTTGAAAGATCGTCTTGACCCGAGAAGTCTTCGGTGGCTGATCACCCAAGAGAGAAAATCTTCTGCCTCTACCTCCAACAGTTAAGAGAAGAGAGGGCCGAAATAACTTGGGTTCCGGACCTTCTTCACAGGGATCCAAAGACCTCTCTTTGGTCATCTTATATCTGGTGAGATGTTGAAATTCTGATTTTCATGACTGTTTAGATGATTTCTCAAATACAAAATCAAACATAAGAAATAATACATTTAAAGGGTTTTATTTGGAACGGGTGTATTAGTCATTCTCTCTGGATTATTGTGGATTAATGATGTTAATCTGACTCGTCCTTGTGGCAATCATCCTTGTTGATGGCATTTTTCCTGTTTTGCCGGAGAAAGAAACAAGGATTCGTGAAGGCATTTTTCCTGTTTTGCCGGAGAAAGAAACAAGGATTCGTGGAGACGTCCACGTCTTAAATTGAGTGTTCAAGGGAAATTGTGGATGAGTACGATTTCATACACTTAATTGATAAGGATGTAGAAATTGTGGATGAGTAC
Source organism: Hippoglossus hippoglossus (assembly GCF_009819705.1). Taxonomy (NCBI): domain Eukaryota; kingdom Metazoa; phylum Chordata; class Actinopteri; order Pleuronectiformes; family Pleuronectidae; genus Hippoglossus; species Hippoglossus hippoglossus. The sequence goes on from NC_047155.1 coordinate 3,025,639, forward strand.
GATTTCATACAGAAAGTCCAAATGGTGGGCTTTATGGTTGCAAGAGTGAGGACGGGAAAGTGTGACATTTTTCTTCCAATATGGTCCAGAGACTTTGCTTTTCCTCATAACGGGTCATTTATTGTCAAAAAAAATTAAACTTTTAAGAGAGAAACTCCTCGAGAAAGAGGAAGAAAAAATAAAAAAATAAAAAAATAAATAAAAAAATAAATAAATAAATCAAGGTCGCAATGTGGAAAGACAGAAGATAATAAGAAAGTGTCTTGAAATGTGGGAAAAAGAGGCAGAGTGTAGGGACAGAAAACAAACATTTAAACAGATGGCTAAGGTTGATAAGAAGGAAACTGAGAAAGTTGAAAAGAAATCACATAGATCTCTGTATTCTCCATTACAGGGTGTGGCAGTCCTCTCCTCAACGCCTGCCTTCCTCCTCACCTACGACAAAACCCTCCTCCATGATGATGTGCAGAGACCAGACTCCACCAATCAACAATCAGGCCCATCTCAGACTCCACCCACCACTCTCCCAGTCTATGGAGACGGGGCAGCGGGAGGACTGAATGATGACGCCACCTCTTCCTCATCTTTAGGCCCCACTGACTTTGCAAAGATATGTCCGCACTGTGGGGGAGACCTCCGTCTGACTTCACCAGACTGGGATGATGCGGTTAATGCAGCATACGTCAACGCTCTCAACACACTCCTCAACGTCCTGAGGACCACCTTCCCCAATAAAATTGACATGTCCAAAATAACGGGGTGCAAACAACAACCAGGCAAAACCGTAGGAGATTTCCTCACACGTCTGACCGTCCTGTTTAATCAACACAGAGGCATCCCCATACCTGACACCCTTGGCAACGAGCCAGGGGCTTATGAAACACATCTGAAACAGGCCTTCTTGAATGGTCTGCCCCCAACGGCGAGAGGACGGGGAGACAAGAACTTTCACTGCCGACTGAACTACAGAAAGTGAGGAGAGGCAGACGGGGGGGAGACGACCAATACACCCGCCGAGGATCAGAGAAAGGGAAGTGAAACACAGATACATACATGCCAAAGCAATGAAGAAATCGCTTGCAATTCTAACCGCACATACACACAAAAGCTCCAGCAATGAAGAAATCGCTTGCTAAACTAACCGCACACACACACACACCAGAGCAAACACAACTTTGTGGTTCTTATGTTAAGTACAATAGTGATGCTTTTAAGAAAATGCCTCAACTCGAACTGTGTGTTACCGGTCACAAACTTAATTTCATGGTCGACTCTGGTGCAGGTTATTCTGTGGTTAGGATGTCAGATTTGCCCACATCTCCTGAGATGAGTGGTCGCTTTATATTCTCTCAAGGTGCCAGCGGTGCCAAGGTAAAAGAAAATTTCACAAAACCTCTAAAATGCGCCACTCAGTTTGACAAACATCCCATAAGGTTTGAACATGATTTTCTGTTGTCTCCCTGTTGCCCAATTAATCTATTAGAAAGAGATTTGATGATTGTGTTAGGCTTCAATTTAGTATCCTCCCCTGATGGAGTGACGGTTACGCACAATTCTTCTTCACAATGTCACAGACCACACATGAGCTGCTGTTTGTATATCAGTGGCAACTTCCTAAAAATGCCTCCACTGATCTTCTCTCCACGTCACACTCTCTCGTCACCCCTTTTTTCTGATTTTATGCACACTGATTCATTGCATTGCACTTCACATGTGACAGACACAGCAGATCACGTTTATGAATCTCTGTTTTTGCCTTTTCCTGATGATTCTCTGAAAAGTGTCCAATATTTTTTGGTCTGGTTCCAGAAGTGCAGCTTCCGTCTCACTCACTGACCATCAGATGGCACTGTTTCGCGTCTCGAATTCCAGCCCTCACATCTCGCTCTCCAAGTCCCATGATGACCAGTGGCAAGACTTAGGCCCATTTGTCAGATCATGCCAGGCTGCCGTTGATTGGCAACCCACAACCACGCCTGACGTAATGTATTCACCCAGTCTGAGTGCATTTGATCTAAAAATGTCTCCAACCTTCTGTTCTCCAGCCACACGCTCATTTGTTGTGACTGAAAATCACCTTCATTCTTATGCAATGTTGTCCAGCCCCTCTGATGTTTCTCCTTTACTTTCAGATCTGCCTTAAACACTGTGGGCAAAGGACAAATAGGATGTGGGCCTCATCAGAAACTGTGATCCAGTCAAAATCACTCCAAAATCTGATTATAGGCCATGTAAACAACAATATCCACTCAGACAGAATGCAGTGGAGGGGATACGTCCTGTTTTTGAATCCTTTTTGCAGGCTGGTGTAATTGTCCCCTGCCCTGATTCAGCGGTCCGCACTCCACTGTTCCCAGTTAAGAAGATCAGAGACAAAGGTCAACCTACTGAGTGGCGGTTTGTGCAGGATCTGAAGGCTGTGAATGATGCTGTAATTGCTTGATCGCATATTGTTCCCGACCCATACACGCTGCTTTCCCAAATTCCGTCTAATGCAGTGTGGTTTTCGGTTGTAGACTTATCCAATGCTTTTTTTTTTTGTGTTCCTGTCCACAGGGACAGCCAGTACTGGTTAGCTTTTCATTTTGAAAACAAGGCCTACACGTTCACACGCCTATGTCAAGGCTACTGTGAATCTCCATCATTATACAATCAGGCTCTCAGGAACAGTCTTGAATCCCTCATCCTCATTCTGGGTTCAGTTCTCTTGCAGTATGTTGATGATCTACTAGTTGCCAGTCCCACACAGGAGCAATGTGAAACAGATACGATCGCTTTGCTGAGACATCTGGCTCGTGAGGGCCATAATGTCAGCCTCAGCAAACTAGTTTGTTCAACAAACTGTCACATTTCTGGGTCATGTCGTCACCAAAGATGGCAAATCCCTGTCTGATAAGAGAGTAGAAGCTATTGTTAACATGCCTAAACCCTTGACGAAGAAACAACTCATGTCATTCATCGTAGAACGTTCATTCCTGACTTTGCTCTTCTTGAAGCCCCTTTAGGTGCTCTGTACCATGGCAAATCACTCACTCCTCACGAACGTGTCGTTTGGACTCACGAGGCAGACGAGGCATTTGTCACACTGAAGAAGACGCTGCAGCAAACTCCCACTCTTGCTCTCCCTAACCCTGACAAACCTTTTGTTCAGGCTGTGGATGAGAGAGACCGCTGCATGACTTCCGTCTTCCTTCAGTCTCATGGTGACAAATATCGCCCTGTCGCCTACTTCTCCGCCGAACTTGATCCGGTGGCAGCTGGCCTTCCACGTTGTTTGCGTGCAGTGGCCGCCTGTGAAAAAAGCCGTCCTTGCCTCACGAGACATAGTAGGTTACTCTGACTTGACACTCCTTGTTCCTCATGCTGTGTCTCTCATTCTTACAGAACAGAAGACCTCACATCTTTCTGCTGCTCGCTGGTTGAGGTATCACACTGTTCTTCTTGACATGCCCAACATCACAGTGAAACGCTGTTCAACTTTGAACCCAGCCACGCTTCTTCCGCTTCCGGATGACGGGGAAGAACACAACTGTGTGGCTGAACTTCAAGTCCAGTGTTCCCCACGACCTGACCTCTCTGACAAACCTCTTTCTAACTCTGACTTGATTCTGTATGTCGATGGGTCCGCCTCACGTGACCCTGTCTCTGGTACTAACTGTGTTGGTTTTTCTGTTTGTTCAGATAACGAAGTTCTCCTCTCGAGTTCTCTTCCTCATCACCTCTCAGCACAGGCAGTAGAGTTCATCGCACTCACGGAAGCATGCAAATTGGCTACTGGTAAAACACTCACAGTCTACACTGACTCCAGATATGCGTTCAGTGTAACTCATGATTTTGGCGCCCTTTGGCAACACAGAAACTTCCTCACATCTTCTGGCAAAAAGATAGCACACCACGGTCTCATCACAGATCTTCTGTCTGCCATTTTGCATTGTTAAGAGACATTATTCCACGATGGGGAATTCCTAGCAGAATTTCCAGTGACAACGGCAGACACGTAAACGAAGCTGTCAAACAACTCGGTTCTCATCTAACTATGGATGTGCGAACACACTGTGCATATCATCCAGCCAGTGGTGGAACTGTGGAACGAGAGAACGGCACACTCAAAACTAAACTTGCAAAGTGCTGTGAAGGTACAGGTCTTGCATCGACAAAAGTCCTGCCTCTGGTGCTGATGTACATGAGGATGAGAAAACGAACCCCACATTGGTGTGGATCCTCCGTCTTCTCCGCTTCCATCCACAGACTTGTGTGATCATGATATGGTGTCCTATTGCTCTGACTTCTTCTCTTTCAGACATCAGGAAACAGGTGGCAAGGGCCCTACCAGGTACTGCTCACAACCCACACAGCAGTGAAAGTTGCTGAAAGAGCCACCTGGATCCACGCCAGCCACTGCAAATGAGTACCAGCTCCATCTGACCAGCTGACGCCTTCAACTCAAAGCACACACACTGATACTTCCACAGGTTGAGAAGCACCAAGAGTGTTGTATGATTAACCACACGAGCGTTCTGCCACAACACAGAAGAAATCTGCCTGACAACTGAGACCATGGACAGGCCATGGCATCCGTTTCGACATCCAGGGTTGTGTGGCCTGAGAGGCTCGCTATACGTGTTACTCATGATCTCCTCTATTATTGTTTTGCACATTATTCTGTCTAGATGCACTCCTGTAAAAGTCTCTGATGATCTAACGAACTGTCTTTTCCTACGGTGTCCTCTCAGAACCATCCAGCACATGCAAATTTGACTAGACACAAGAGAAGTGATTCAGGTCCCATTGATCCGTAACTTATTCCCCATCCCTCCCTACCTGGACACTGACAGCACAGATGGTTCTGATGACGATACTCAATTTTAGTTTTTTTTATGTTATTTTCTCCCCCCAGCTTGCTTATGTGTTTCTTAATGATTTCACAAGACAAAAACAGCTACTGTAATTATCCTTTCAACTTCATATTTTATGATGCTTTAATTTGAAGCTCTGTGAATTTTTAAGGTTGATGTGAGTTACTTTATGAAGTTTGTACATCCTTAATACATTTTTACTTCCTAGCAAGAATTTAAAAAGTTTTTACTGCATATTTTCAACCTTAAATATACTGTATGTTGACATTTAACGTTTTATTACATTTTAATATGAGTTACTTTTGCCAATCTATACAGTATATTAACTTTTGATAATGGTTAATGAGATGATGATGTTGTTTGACCTGATTTCCTTCCATTTTTCATTTCAAATGCTTGCTCAATCACAGGAAAAGAACTTTTTTTTCTTTCCACAAAAACAGCAGCGGCTACCTATTGCACCTCCCCACCATGCATCGTATGTTCTAGAACCTCTCCATGGTGGATGTGGATATTCTTCTATGATTATGATGTTTCTTGATTATTTTTCGTTAGTGATCATATTTTTATTGATGATCAAAGGGGGAAGTGTAGTGGAAAATTCAACTGACCAGTGTCTAAGGTATTGGAAATCCCCCTGACCAGGTGTCTAACTGCTGTGATACTGTCTACCTGACAGGATGGAACCCTTACTTGGTGGTGTCTCACTGCTATGACCTTGATCAACAGGGTGCATGCCCTTATTTGGTGATGTTTTTCTTCCAACTGCTACAGCGGACGGACAGACACAGATGATCTCATGTCTTTCATGTCTTTTTTCATATTATGTTTTATGAAACGCCTCTTTGTATAAGTTCTGGCTTTTGTGAACTTGCGGCCAGTTCCATTTTGAGCACCCGTGCTTGTTGTGTAACCTCTGCAGAGCTTACTATTATAAAGACTCAAAGGCAACTCCAGTCTGAGAATTTCATTATTTCAAATCTCAAGATGAATTTCCATCACAGTACTTTCCATCTGAAGTGCAATGTTTTCCCAAAGCTGTAAGAAAAACTGCAAATGCTGTAAATCAATCAATCAATCAATCAATCAATCAATCAATCAATCAATCAAATATAGCCCATATTCATTGCCTCATAATATTAATAAGGTGCGACTTCCTCTGCCCTTCACCCTCGACAGGCGCTTGTGTGCAACGTTGGTAAAATGATTATCTTTACCATTTGATATATTGTTAATATAAAAATATTAAAAAGTAATTAATGTCTAAATCAAGTGGTGTCGAAAATGAATAATACAAAGCTCAAGTTTAATTTCAAAATGCCAGAGTCTGGTAAATGAATAGTTTTTGACAGATGTTCTGTGTCGTGTTTCAGTTTTGTTTCTGTCGCGGTTCAGAAGCTTGTTTTTGTTTTTAAAGACACTTGAGCAGTGACTCTTTGCTGAAGTAGCTGAAATCGATCTTATCATCCGTCCACAGAAGCTTTAAACGTCTGGAGACAGTTGTCTTCTTCTCTTATCGTGTCCTGTTCCATCTTGTCCCATTGACACAAATATTTCTTCATCAAAAAGTTTCCCAACAGTGACATCTCACACTTTATTTTCACCACCCCCTCACACCCACTCCCCACGTCCGCCCCGCCCATAGTTCATTCAGGACAATCCTTGAATCGAGGACACACCACACCCTCAGCGGATACAAGTATTTAATAACATGAAGCCTAATGCACATGGTGAGTGTGGTTTTCATCCTTTAGTCAAAGTGGTTTTTTTTAACAGCCTCCATCTTTAACTGCTAATAACAAAGTGCGTCACAAATAGCAAAAATTAAAACAAGTTTAAATTCTACATTAATGACTGTGTATATTGTAATTTTTTTCTTTCAAATTCCATCAGACTCTAATTGTTACAAACATAACTTACTAAAAGCATGACGGCCGAACAGAACATCATTTCCCTCTTAAAACTTACCTTAACCTGAAAATCATTGTTTTATGTATAAGACACATTTAATCATATATTGCATCCAGCAGAGAAACATTAGCATTAATTTTGAGTGATGTTTGTGTCCATGTGATGAATGTTAACATCCCTTTGAGCTCCTGCTTTGGTCTCCACCCACCAGTGTGGCTCTTTAGATGCTAAAAGCTCGACTCTCTTCACCAGCAAGCTGCGTGGTTTGTCTCCTGTGTTGGTGGTAAAAGGAAAATGGGTAAAGAAATATGTGCTTTAGGTCAGAAGAGAAGATTCTAACTTCTGGGCGCATTCCAGAAGTTATGCAAGTTGTGGGTTAATCCAGGTCCTATTCATCGCAAAGAGGGAGTTGTCCGGTGTGCGGTGCCAAGGCTCTGGATTGAATGCTTACTTTGGCAAACAGTGTGGTAATCTGCCCCGGGTGTGTCCTTTTACAAACCAGTGCCACCGCACAGAGCCAACTTCATAAAGATTAAGCCCTAAACAGTTCCCGTGTTTTTATACCAAAACATTGATTTACAGTAGAAAGATGAAGTGAATGCAGCTGGAGAGGCGTTGACTCGCAGGTCCGGACTTGGAGGGAGATTTGTCTTTTGTTATGTTCTTCACATTCTTTCTTTTATAAGAGGGTGAAGTGATGAAAGACATGAAAGGAGACGGCCCCCTTTAAAAACCTGACCTGTCATCAGCTTATTACCATCAAACGTATTATTTTTCCGGAACTAGGAGATTACAGTATTCTGCAAATTATGTATAAAGCTCAGAATCAGTTTATGGAAGAATCTCAACGAAGAAACCAAATAATCTAAAACAAACATGTAAAAAAACAACAATTAAAACCCAGTATGTTGAAGGAAATACAATGAAATGTGTTCTGTTGTGTTAGGTAAATCATTTTGTGAGCTTCTTTGAATGGTATAAAATGAATTATAAATTAAGAGCTAATAGAGGGATGTGTTGCCCTGCAGCTGTTTTAATTTTTAATCGTAGCTCATTATTTGCTTTGTTAATGAAAGAGGAGCAGTTTATATAAGGATTATTCTTCTTTCTGCTCCTTTCATTCAAGATTTGAGTCTTTTGTGTTTGCACTTAAATGGTTTGGTTTGGTCGATGAATGAAATAAACTTGTAAACTACGACCGATAGACGTTTTATTGTATAGGCGACCTCTAGAGGCCATAGTTATTATGACAGGAGTGAAAGAGTAAGGCAGACGTGTGCTGGAAAATGACGACCGCTGTTTGTTTACCTAGCATGAAGGATTGAATTTCATTATTTTTATTATCGCTGTAACCACGACAATTAAGGTTGGGTATGTCTACCAACATTCTGTCAGGAGACACTCCCATTGGCTGAACCTTACGTTTGATGGAAACAACTCATAACGCTAATTAGGTTGGCAAACGCGTGTCTGTCACCAGCTGCACACAATGCTATCGACGTGAACAAGTTGAACAAGTTAAACAAGTTAAACAATATGAACATTGTGGAATAGGTTGCTTTGCAGACAGATATCCCGGAAATAGACACGAAACATGTTTTGCGAATGTAGCGTGAGGGAAGTGGGGAAAATGAGGTATTGCAACAACGCCACCAAGTGTTCTGGCTAAGCTTGGAGTGACCACCTCAGAGGGACGCCTGACTTTTATTAATATTATTCTATTCTCATTTGTTGTTACCCGAGTTGACGTAATCATTATTTTGGACATAATTATTGTTTGTTTCTTTCAAATTGTTCTTTATATTGGTTTGGATTCGGTTTATTTTGTTATTAATGTTTGATTTGACACTGTGACATGTTTTAAGTATCTTTTTATTGTTGGACAGGTGCTGTGGGCCTGGAGGGGAAATTCCCCAGGTGGCATTATTGCAATACCTCATTTTCCCTCACCCTACACAATGATTATTATTACATATGAAGTCACGTGTCAATCTGGCAAACTGCCTCAGTGTTTAAAGATAATAATCATCTTTATTTATATTGCACTTTTAAAACAGAGGTGCAAAGGGCTTTACATGAAATCAGGCAATAATACAAAAGAAGACAAATAAAAGAAATGCATAAATTAAATTAAATACAAGAATGCCATGTGTATAAAATTTGAGTTATGAAGTGACTTATATATAAAAGTAAAAGTAAGTTTTACTTAAAAAATGGCTGTTTTACCTAATTGCACTATGTATTTTCAGTTTTTATTTCTTTTTTTCTTTTTCAACTGAGCTATTTGACTAAAGCTCGTTACTACTACCTCACGAAGATATGTAGAAGCAGAACATATATCTTCTATATCGTCTTTCTTTCATCTGTCTCATAACCCTGTTGCATAAGGTCGTACAATTTAAAAGTGAGGTGCAGGATAAAGAATCTGACGTGAACCTGTCGAGCAGGTACAACACATTCCGCCTCATATGTAAAGAAAGTACGTGACTAAATTGGCTTTTCCCCAATAGACACATCAGAGTAGAAAACCTCAGATGCACCTGAAATGAGTGATGATTGGATTGTTCCTGCTAATATGCAAATTAAGCTTAAGCTGCATTCTGCTTTCTGTTTAAGATTCAAGGCGTTTATTGTCCAATCATTTATATCGAAAAAAATGTATCAAGTATCAAGCTGCATCAAGCGTCACACTATGTGCCTGCTTCTTTTCCCCAAGAGCAGAAATTCTTTCCACAATGTTTCGTGGAAATCCGTTAAGTCGTTTTTGAGTAATCATGTTCACAAACAAACAAACAAATGGCCCAGGGGTGAGAACATAACCTCTTTGGCAGTAGCAATGAAATACTTAGTGTTCTATTGAACTTACTTAATATAGCACAGGTTTATGGTTGTCCCCTTGTCTGTGGCTGCCGGCTCGGACACTTGCAACACCTTTGCTTTTCCCGCTGTGACATGGGGAAAAGCCTCCTGTGAGAAAGGCCTATGCTGTGTCTCCAGCTGGATTCTATTTCCAGCTCACTGTAGTACACTGTGTACTGAGTATACTCACTGGTGTAGTGTCTTGTTGACAGGGTAGTGTCGTCTTGGATAAAACTCAGCGGCTGTGCACTTGCAAATTCTAATCACCTGGCTGCTTTGCTCACGTAATATACAGCAACACTATGCAACTGAACAACGGCGCCCCCTGCAGCCACACGATTAATTCTGTTGGGCTCAATATTTGATACGTACACGGAACAGACGGAGCCTCCGGTCCACGCTCTGCTTTCATTTCATCAGGTATCTTGAAAGCTTACGGACACGGATGAGATAAATGACACAGAGCAGTACCACCACAAATTGTGGGGGGGGGGGGGGGGCGCTGTAGCCAGAAGTTCAAGCAAGACGAATAAGACTTGAGGGAACTAAGAATTTACCATACCACTTATCATGAAGTATTTACTGGCCTCACAAACCACAGCCTTACGTGGTTTTCATGTAGAGAAAATACAAAGTCGAGCTCACTGTACTGAAACACAACTTAATGCTGGATATTACCCATGATCCTCTGCTTCCTGAACCAGAAGAGCTGCTGCTGCAACAAATCCACCAAACTCTGTTTAGAATTCTGCACATTTTAAAGGTTTCCTGCTGAATATTGTAGATAAACTCTGGTTTTTAATAACTTCTGAGTCTTTTTAACTGATCTACAGTTCAGTTTTCTAGAAGACCTTCAGGATTCTGACGATTGAAGCTGCGACCATCAGTCAGCTGAAAATCGATATTTCTTTAATTAGGCGGCTGGGACTCGATGCAGGTCACGTTCATGACAGCGACAACTGATTCTCCAGTTCGGGGTTCTGCGTAGTCGAGCCTCACCAAACTTCAGTGAGCTCTTTGTGCAGCAGCTGTGGCCTCAGTGTTCTGTGGACTGAGTCCAGCAGCAGCTCTTTACCCGCTGCCGCTCGATTCCAGGTCACTTTTATAGTTTCAGTGACAAAAAGCTGAAACCAGCGTCACCACAGGCCAAGAAAACAGCCCCTTCTAAAAGGTTAGGTTAAGCATGGGCCGTGCACAAGTGGCTAATAAATTAGACAGATTGTATATCACCCAGTCACAGTCCTCCTCTTCTCGTGTTTTCTTTAAAGTGCCAAACTTAACTGTGTGCCAGAGCAGTAAAATATGATACAGACTTTAAACTAAACACAAATATAATATCCCTGCAGCTCAGAGATGTTTTACTCTGTCGGCTCAAACACATGCTGCCGTCTGTCACCACAGCGTTCCACAGAAGATTTGCAGCACCAGGCAGGAGGATCAGCTGACCTCACACCCACCAGCGACATGCCTCAGATCTTTGATCGTCTCAACTACAACACCGATTATGAACGCTGGAGTCGAGTTCCACGACCTGTGGAAACCTGGAAAATCTAATAATACCCACCAGGGCTCTACCTCCAACAATCATGAGTCTGGCTGTGGTATACACAGCTTTATCCTCTTTATCCTTTGGACTCAAGAGAAAGTTCCTGCATTGTAAATTATCGAGGCACAAAACTAGACTGGCTCAAGAAAAATGTGTCAACAAGGCAAATTCACAGCCTTGCATGTTTACACATACACAGAGTTAGCTACATGACTATTTATTGGCTGAGACCAGCAAATTTGATTCCCTTGAACTGTAAACAAAGATGGATGACATAACTGCCCCCAAAAGTGAAGCCAAATAGTTTGTATCTCCCCCTGGTGGCCGATCTTCAACTTGGTGCAGCTGAATTTGCCTACTGCGAGATACCGTGTGCTCGTGCTGTGGTCCGTAATCTTTTCACCGTCCGTGCAGACAGTCAGAACTTATCTTTCCCTCTTTGGTCTGTTGCACCTGTCACCTCAGAATCACATCACCACCATAGATTGAATTAATTCTGTGGGAAGGGCACGTCCCAGTGTTTCCATCAGTCATTCGATGATATGAACACGAGGTGAAATATCCTGATCGACAGCTGAGACTGACTCAGGATGGGCTGAGCACGTGTTTCGGTTGGACCTCAAATACTGCGGCTCCACCCAGGGTTTCATTTTACCAAAATGTTTCTTAATCCCACTGAACAACTGGTGGGTCGGTCACTACACATCCAGGCCGCGCAGCTCCTGCAACACTAGAAACTCACAGAACTCTGGTTTGATTCTAGAAAAGATCCTAAAGATTCCACATAACAAATCTGTGCAATCTCACTATCTCTCCATGTGCATTCCTGTTGCTATTGTATATATTATTGCTATTTTAACTTTCCCCTTTTTCGATTTCAACAGAAGTCTCTGTGCAGCAGCCTGTAAAGTTGTATAAACGGTAAAAGACAATAAAATAAAACACTGTATAATAAATATTATGGATAAAATATAAATGTTTACTTATTCATGACCTTTTGCTGATGCTTGGACTTTCCCCTCTGCTGCTGTAACCAATAAAATATTATTAGCCAGGATTAAAACTGGTCACGCTAATCAGGACCGACTGACAGCAGCTTGTTAACATGTTGGTGTCATGAATGGCTGAAGCTTGTATAACACCCCCCCCCCCCCCCCCCCCCCCCCACACACACACACACACACACACACACGCAGTATATAAATACACTATAAGACTAATTACATTTCTCATCTGCTGTACTTTTGCATCTGCACATATGTGTTGAGTTATGTCAGAGTTCAGTCGACACATTTCAGTTTCACCGGTACTTTAACTTTTTATTTCCATCCATGTCCCATCTGGTAACATGGAGGAGGCGGGGTTTATCACCCGTATTGCAGCCAATCACTGGGGGGGGGGGGGGGCGATCCAGACGAACTGATGTCATGTTTATATGCAGTCTATGTTCATGAAGTGAAACGACGTGTCAGTGTCATCCGATTCATCTCAAACAGTTTCAGCTGATGAAGTTACTAACCAGCAGATCCCAGGTCAGCCAGCAACCCAACAATGGCTGAGGAGCTTGGCGAGTGATTGTCATCGGCACCACGCCCCCCCCCCCCTCCCCCCCGACAAGAAACAGCGTTTGACGTCAGAGAGAAACACACAAACACAGCAGCTTGAAATATAAATGACATCACAACGGTAAACACACGACACAGAGACACATGACGAGTGCTGATTGAGCCATTTACAGCCTGTAAGATCGTATAACTGTGTGTGTGTGTGTGTGTGTGTGTGTGTGTGTGTGTGTGTGTGTGTGTGTGTGTGTGTGTGTGTGTGTGTGTGTGTGTGTGTGTGTGTGTGTAACCATGTCTGTATGGAACATGAGAAGGCATCATGACCACTAACTCAGAAACAACTGATGCCACAACACACTCTCCATCCATCCATCACTTCTGTCAGTCCTATTTTTTCTCTCCATTCCTAACCCCACTCTCTCTCTCTCTCCTTCTATCGCTCTCAGGTTCTTGCACACATCCCTCCCAGCAGAATATGTGACACACAATATTATCATAGGTGTATTATAACCATAATATCAGTTTGTCATTTTCAATACCAGTACATCATGACAGGCCTAACCTGGAGCTGGTTTCAAATTTCATATATATATATATATATATATGTGTCTCACACTCCACAAGCCTCTATAATGCACAACCTCCCAACTTGTGGATGTATTTGAGCTGCAAAATTCCCCCTCACTCCCTTTGTTTGCCCCCCCGCTGCTGCGTCGCTATCGTTGCCTGTTGATTCAGCCCCTCCACCACCCCAGCATCCACCCGGAGGCTCCGACAGCGGAGTTAGAAATATATGCTCATTATATCTTTGTAATAATATCTGGGGGAGTGATGGAGTCGGAGCCTAGACGGCAAAATATGCTGCAATAAGAAACATTTCAAACGTGAGTTGTCTGACTGAAACGCTCTTGTGGCTGAATGTGAGCAAACTCCTGCAGAAAAGTTTCAATCCTCCCTTTGTGTGCTTTTTTTACTAGCAGCAGATTAATGCTCATGATTTTAACAATAGTCCCACAGGTATAATGTTTGGGTTGTTCACATATTTTATTCCTGGTTTGGTAAAGTTCAGGTTTTAAGCAGATGAAGGTGGAATCTGGCGCTGCTCTATTTTTCCACCTTCACAGCCAGAAGGTAACGAGAGCGGCCCTGGCTCTTGCTGAGGCAGAATAATTAGGACAGACCCCTCTGAGAGACCATTAATCTAAAACTTGGAGACCAATAACGCAGTTTGCACCTTTCATCCAAAACCCAGCAGGGCGTCCAGCCTAATGCCCTCCGGCTCTTTGTGCAACGTAAGAGCAGCTACCAGCAGATTACCCCCCCCCCCCCCCCCAGTCTGGATGCATGCACTCAGGGCTGTGGCCCGTTGCTGGGACTGGAACCTGCAGCACGCAATTAACAATCTTGTAGTTTTCATTCCATGTTGAAAAGAAGTAAAAAAGAGGCTTTGAAGTATTTTTTTTTAAGAAAGAAGTTCTCCTCTGGGCCCGACATCACCCGTCCACCACGTTTCAGTAAAATCAGTTTGCGAGAACATGAGCCTTTTCTCCATATCATCACACCACTGTTTAGGTTATTCCCCCGAATATCATGGTTACACCGCTGTTGTTGATGTATAACAAAAGGTTTCACTTAAAGATTAATCCGATGTGCCGCCGGAGGGAGTGTACGTTGTGAAAACTGAGCATGAAGCACCTCAAGCTGGAAACGTATCCGTCACATTGTTCTTTTATCTAAAGTCCCATTCAACACGTCTTCACACCGGATCGTTGTTTAGCATCATGGTGCCTCAGACGTCTGGGCCGACTTTCTCCTCTGCCGTCGGTGGGATTCACAACTTGCTTAATGCATCAGAGTAATATAATAACTCGGCTTCGAGGCCAAACAGTAAAAGTGTAAGATGAGAACACGTTGAGCTGCGTTTTAAGTTAAGTCAGGTGCTGAATTGATTCCAACCTTTCACCAGTAGATTCAGACCACATCTGCAAGTCATTTGTGAAGTGACTAACTTCGTCTCTCAACAGTCCATCCAGAGAATTTAGATCTTAAATCTGTTTTTTCTGCCACAGTGTGACACGTCCTGACAGGAGCAGAGAACAGATGCGTCACATCTCGACTTCAAACAGCTGGAGACGAATTCACCCCCCCCGCCCCCGCTCGTCCCTGCTGAGGTGAAAATTGTCTTTTTGGATACGGTGCATCCTCAGGTCAAATGTTGGTTGTTGCAGTGGTGCAGTTCTGGGACACACAGCACATGAAGCTATAATATATAATAATCTTAACACGAAGTGAGCGTTAGCGGTCAAGCAGCTGATCGCGACTTTGATGTCCTTTTTTTGTCTGGATCAGAACTTAAGGTGTGAAACCAGTGTTGCCAGATGTTCGATAATTGTATTTGTATGATAACTCTTCTCTTTGTACGATCAGTTACGTCAAACTTCTCATAATATATGATAATTTCATCATCTAGAGGCAGTAGTAGGAGTGATTATAGACAGTATATTAAAACACGGGTCCTAAGTCTGTGGTCACGCAGACCTGTTATGATGATGAACATGAAAATGGACCATGTCTCAGTTTGTGGATGTACGACAGGATGTAGGAGATTGTACAATTATTTACCTCAAAATACGATAATTTAAGCCTCTGTTATGATAGTTCAACATTTCCCATCTGGCAAATATGTATGAAACCTTTTAATTTGGATGTAAACTACGAGGCCAGTGTCTCGGATTCTTCTGAGCTCCATGCATCTGGCTGCTGGAGTCCAGATATGGAAACCTGGTCGGTGTGTGAACTGTGCAGGAAACTCTTCAGACCACAATGTTCTCACTTGTCAAACACAAATATTGGTCCTGGAGTTCGACCGGATTCACGGATCCATTCAGAAATCTAATCTCTTTCTCTGCCCATTCATCGGCAGGGAAGAGCAACATGGAGATTTCACATTCATAGTCATAGAGTCGTAATAAGTAGAAATGATTAACCGAACACTCCTTCATACACAGTTTGATTTGAAAGCATGAAACAATGTGCAGCTGTAAGTCTCGCTGACGTCCTGTGTGCTAAGGAGGTGGTGGAGACAAAGACGATTTCAGAGAGTTTCTACATGCAAGTACAAACATTAGCGTAACTGATCTGTGGCAGCGGGGGGTTGAGACAACGTCCTGCAGAGAACGGCAAGGAATTCACTGCGGGCGTGTGTGTAATCAGACTTCTATCTTTGTGAGGACCGCTTTGAGTGGTAGACTTTACTGAGCGAGGACATTTTGGATGATCCTCACAACTTTAAAGGCCTGACTGAGGGTTGAGGTTAGGATACGGGTGTTTAGATGTGATGTAAAAGTCTTTCAGTCCTCAACCCCACTATGGTTGAAATGTAAAAGGGTTGTGCACAGCCATGCAAATGCAAAAAGTGGCATATCCAAACACAGGCATAACAACACAAATCAACATAACCCTAGGCCTAAGGCAGACTTTCAGAGAAAGGTTGATTAAGATTAAGATTAAGATTCATTTATTGATGCTGTGAAGTAGCTTTTTCACCCATTTAGACCGGATGCAACATGCGTGTGAACATCTGTAACACCGGGTGCAACATTTCAACGCTTCTCCCTTTAAAACCGGAACAATGTTATGGTTTTTGGAGACGTGACTGATAAAATACATCGTGATTCGCTGAAATACCCCAGGAAAAGTCAGATGCATGATGGTAAATGCAGTTTGTTTTGTTAGTGCTGTTATCCTGCAAAAAAAATGCTTTATTGTTGTTTTTTAAATGTTCACAAACTTGGTTGTAATGAATATGAAGTTATGATTTTATACGAAAGCCAAATGTTAGAGGTATCAAATATGTTTATTTTATTTCAAATATTTTATAAAGATCTTTATAAAAACTTTACGGAGCCGTTTTCAAACTATGCTTAAGTTGTGAATCTGCATCTTACGTCCAAATGGGTTAATATAAGTTAACAGACTTACAGGTGGACGAGTGGGTGAGCGGGTCGGTGAGTAGACCGGCAGAAACAAACGACAGGATTTTAAATCTGATCCATATCAGGGAACATTATCAGGAACAGAGGGAGACACATGGCTGAGGGGAAAGAACTGGGATCAGGTGTTTGAGTGAGGACGGAAGTGGGAGAGGAAGCAGGTGAGCAGGTGAACACTGGGGCAGAAAGTCTGGGGGCATCTTGTGGACGGGAGGAGAACGACAGGTCCCGTGAGCTACAGTTCTTCTCTCTTTCTCTTTTGCCTCTTTTCCTCTCTGCCTTCCCCCCACATCAACTCTTCCTCTCTCTCTCTCCGGCTGACAGACACTTTGAGGACAATGAGGTGTAATGTGACCTTGAGGTGACCTGCACTTGTTTCTGATTGCACAGCTTGTTCTCTGGAAGAACCGGAGCACACAGCCATCGGAACACGTTGAGAACACCAGACGTCTTCCACCTGTAGTTTCTGCAGATCAGCCGACAGATACGATCATGCAGTTCTCAGACGATCGGTTTCAGGCTGACTCACAATAATAACATAAAACAAACAAAACACAACCCATCCAGTTCCTCCTGATGTTTCAGCTGTGATGCACTTTTCATTTTCCAGAAGTAGCTTCATACGTTAGACGTTTTCACACCTGAAAGTTCACGTCTTTGTGACATTTGTTCCGGTTAGATTTGGTTTCACGTTGTAATTTTGTGAGTGGAAAAATGTCTGACATGTGAACATCCAATCATCATCAACTACGTGAGGTGGCTCTGCCAAACCATGACAGTTGTTATTGATTTGTAGACGGGCGGAGTTTGAATTGTTTCTGTTTAAGTCGAGAAACTGAATCAACTTGTTCCTTTCGTTCATTTTGTTGCCAAAAGAACAAATGTGCCAAATGAACGCCCTCGTCATTGGAACATGGCCAATAGGAAAAGTACAGCCATCTAACTTTGAAACTTTCCATAGTTGTTTAACAGGTAAACAACTTTTTGATGACATTTTCCATCATTCCAGTTGAAGGAAAATAAAATTCTGGTAATCTGAAGGTCATCATTCAGCATTTTTTCAGAAACAGAGTCCGTCTGCAGCCGTGTTGTCACTTCGTCAGCCAAGTTCTTCAGTTACCTGCTATCGGTTACCAGAGGTTGACAGAGTGGGACGGGACAGGAGACGGGAGCGTGCGGGGGGAAAGTGATCCGCCCGCCACGGTGTAACTACATTAATAAGAGAAGAGGGGAAAGCAGTGAATGGGCCGTTTCACTTTGCCGTTAGTGTCGAGTTCTACCTGCAGAGCCGGTTCACTGACAGCTGAGGTGAAAGGACACGTCGGGTAAATGTAGACTGTACCACTGCCCACTTCGAAACTTTCACCCTCCTGCACGAAGAACACTTGTTTAGTTTGACTAGTGCTGGTTGAGACCAAACTGGAGCTAAAAGCAGAGACCTGTCCAGATGAATACTTTCATTTCTGCATTTTATTGAACTTCACCTCCAATCACCAAACAGTCAGATAATATCTACATCTCAAACTCGAGAAAATATACAATGTACAACTGGAGTAGATACTACATTTAAACGTCAAGGGAAACAGTCGAAACAGGAAGAATCAAATGTTCGGCCTCCTGCCAAGATGCATAATCTCCCTCCTGAAAAGTTTAGTGTGTGCAGCTATTATTCCTGAACTTCTCTCTCCCTGCATTCCTCTGCCCTCCTCCTGCTGTGAATCAGATATTAAATTATTAGTTCAATATTATAGGCGACAGGAGGAAGAGGTTAAATCCACAAAGAGCTCTGCAGGGGAGTTATGTTTTTACTGGCCGTGTGTGTGTGTGTGTGGGTGTGTGTGCGTGTGTGTGTGTGCGTGTGTGTGTGCAAGAGAAACAGTCAGAGAGGCATTAAGGTGCCTTTGTGTGTCGATGAGGTGTGTGTAGTTGTGTGCACAACCTCAGATTTTGTACAGATGTTGAGTTTGACTCAAGGTTGAACTGTTTAAATGGTCAAAGGTGAAAGGTCAAGGTCGCTGTAAACCACATTAACCTCCAGGAGGATTTTAATTTTGTTTTATTTGGACTAAACGTTCACTCGGACTCACAGAGAAGCTGATTAGCATTTGGTGGTTGAAGGTCAAGTTCACCGTGACCTCACATTAACGTGTTTTCTTAACGACACCTTGAGAGAATCCCTTCAGATTTTGTCCAGTTGTCACTTGGACTCAAAGATGAACTGATGATATTTCAGTGGTAAAGATCACGGTGACTTATTGTGAATGCAAAATGTCAGGAGCACCTGAAGGAAGAGAAACTGAACTAGTTGACGCAGACCTAAAACTGCAGGGCGATAACTCAAGGTTACCGTTGACTGATGACATGTTTATGGCTCGGTGCTAATGAAAGAAGAAGAGATCAAGAGAACAAAATGTAACAGAATAACAATCAAGGGCAGATGTAGGTCAACTGTAATGAGACAGCACAACAGTACAGCACCACACACTGAGGATCCTCCTGACAGACGAAAAAACAAATGGTGCAATGAGTCGGTGCTCAAATCGGCTCTTCGCTCAGATCACAAAGTCAAAAAAGTGGTGACCAATTATTTCTCACCTTAACTGGTCTGTACACATAATTCATATTTTTCATGAATGTGGTGTCAACACCCCCCCCCCCCCCCCCCCCCAACACTGTGTCCTAAAGGCAATTATTATCATTTCCAGGAAGAGGCACATCATCCACAACCAAAAACACTTCAACTGGAGTGAAGATTAAAACTTGGAGAAACTCCAAAATACTGTTAAATTGCCCTCTAAATAATAAACAGCAATTGACACAGTCACATCGTTCAATGAGTGGAATGACATTTTGAGTGTGACAGTGTGTGTATCATCTGACCACCAGCATAACTGGCCTCCGCTGTTTGTTGTGCCAATGATGATTTTAGTTACGCAGCCTCGACAGTAGCAAATGCAGCGGTTAGAATAATAGAGAGCAGCCGCGAGCACGAAGCCAATTACGGGCCGTGACAACAACTGCTCTGTAGCCGAGACAGAAAATACAGGGAAAGTTCTTCCAGGGGGAAACCGAAGCCACCGCAACTTTGCAGAGCTGCTCACAATCAGCTAAAGATAGAGTAAATACACAAAAAAGACCCAAACTCCCTCATCATAGCCCCGAACAGACCAAAACAAAACATGAGTGTTCTCAGATTGAATCAAATCAAGCTGCTGCAGACTATAAACAACACATTTCGCATTATAAACACCATAATACCAACCAAACTGTTGTTCCTGGCCATTTCAGACTTTAAAATTCAGTTTTACATATTTCCATCTGTTTCATCTGACATCCGACGCCAGGGCTGAGCAAATAAATCACCTCTGGGCGTTTACGAGTTTTATTACTCGTCTCAACGTAGATAATGTAGGAGTCACTTGTCAGCAGCGGTATTTACACGGTATGTTCCTGTTCGTGTGCC
The DNA here is from genome assembly GCF_009819705.1 of Hippoglossus hippoglossus. Classification (NCBI taxonomy): domain Eukaryota; kingdom Metazoa; phylum Chordata; class Actinopteri; order Pleuronectiformes; family Pleuronectidae; genus Hippoglossus; species Hippoglossus hippoglossus. The sequence goes on from NC_047155.1 coordinate 3,045,828, forward strand.
AGCGCACGACTAAACCCAAACCAACCTGCGTGTCCTCATGTTACATCGTCAGCTTCCAAAGCAAACTACTTACACCTCAAGTTTTATTGAGCTTGCTCTTTATCGATGTGTCAAAGTTTTTTTATTTATTTTTTTTTAAATGCCTGAACTGATTGATTTCCTGACAGCGGGTTAAGAAATACGAGCCGTCTAAACCGTATGCACACACGTTCAAATTCCCTTTCCACACGACAGCTGAGCTCTGGTAACTGATTTGTTTGAAGTTGAACGAAACCTATTTTGACGTTAAATTAAATTAAATCTGAGCAATAACAAAGAGCTGCAAGAAACTACATGCTGTTCCTCTCGTGCCTCTGGAATCACAGTATAGTTTATATGTATATATACAACCTGCAGTTATGGAAAATCCTGATGAACTGACGTAGATCAAGTATCAAGCAAACCCAATGCAACCAGGCCTGTTAGACATCGCCCACAGAGCTTGTGTATATGCAGATGATATGTTTTTAATATATTTTGCCACATTTGACCCAAAGACAAGTTTCCACGCAAGTAGACAATCAAGATTTTCTTTTTTATTCTATTCAACTATTCTATTTGTATGTAAACAGATGCTAACGTCGGCTATGTAGCTATAGCAAAAACGTACAAACAAGCTGTGTTCCAACTCAGGGGCCACATCCGTCAGGACTCGGTCTGCGAAGGCGTGGCCTCTGGTCTCCTGAGGGTTCCCTAACTGCATCACCAGCTTGACCTGCTCCTACCATTGCATCGTTAGCTACTTTGAGCAGCTACATCTAATTGCGCCTCCGAGGGATTGAAGACGGACACATCAACGGCCACTTTCTCACAGAAGCTATGCTAGCTGCTGTCCTAGCTTGTCTCTACGCGTAAGAAACCTTCAGTTACTCACCTTCAGTTTCTCTCTGCTGTCTAATACTCTGGTTATACTCAGTTGATTGTGACTGTTACATCATGAAGAGATTTATTGATGATACCTCGTAGCCTGATTTCAAAGCTCTGCACCACTGTGTCCACATCTGCATGTGAACTAAACTCCAGGTATTTCCGCGGATGACACACATTCTTTTGACAGAACAGTGACCAACTTCTCAGAGATTCAAATTAGCAGCAGAGGCCACAGGTTGACGAGCAGCCAGAGCTGACGTCTTGTTTAGAAACGATGACATGACTCAGTCACACGTGCTTCACAACGCTAACAGCAAACTTTATTGGCAGCCAGTGAATGGACACAGAGACAGTAAAGGGAGACGGATGGACAGTAAACATCACACAGACGTGTCACAGACACACACTGTCCTCTGTCTTCAAAGTCTGGACTCGGCTTCAGCAAGTCGCTGCTAAAACAGTAAAATGGTTGATGATGGCGAGAAGCTTCAGACGCATACAGGTGGATATGTTTAGCTCTGGTGATCTCGTGTCTGCAACGTCTTAGCCAAAGTTTTTCCTTGCACAATTGTGAGCAAAACCATGACTGTATGAGTTGGCAACAACCTTTTCAAAGGGTTTTTAAAGTTAGTGGGTAACAGGAGAACTACAGGACACAATGAGCATCACCGTTATTCTTCCCACCTGCTTATCAACATTATCACACCCTGAGGATACGTTGCCATTCCCTGCTTTTGACTCATGGCTTTGATACGAGCTTCAGAGAAATATAATCAAGTACTTTTTGTAAACTGTTGTAAACTGATCTGTTACTGTGACTCCAGGAGCCAGAATGGCAGCTGGTCACCTAGGTTTTGGCTTCTTATCAGTTAGCTTGCGCACCATAAAACTTGCCTACATAACACTGTCCCAGTCAAAATGTAGTCTTGAGTGAGATACTTGTTGGGCACCTGACTGGGAGCAGTAACTTCCTGGGTGCCGGACCAATGCTGAGAATGAATTGGGACAAGACTTTTAAACAGGATTCATTAATCTTCAGATGAAGATATGTTTGATTGTATGTTTGTCTCTGCTGCTGATTCAATAACAATGTATTTGCAAAGCCGCCGCCACTTATTTGTTTCCATGGTTTCAACACAAATGAGCCTTATCGTGACACCAGAGCTCGGACGGTCATCTCAGCCAAATCAGGTAGTTGCAAATTTGACACTTCCCCAGTCTGGTCAGGCGATTTTACATTTTAGGAAGTAGACGCTTAGTTTCATGATCCCACTCTGAAAAATGGGTCACGCTGCACGATCCATCTACTTTGACCCCTTTTTGTCAGATTTTCTTTTCTATACCAACCACCCCGCTTTCATGGCTTCCATAAATTTAATTTGCACTTCCCTTCCCTTCCCCCTCTTTTCTCTTTCCTGATAATAGCTGTTCATCTCATCCAATTTCTCTCCTCCCTCCTCCTCTCCCATCTTTGTCACCTCATCTCACCGTGCACTCACCTTGCTTTTTATGCTCTTCTTCTTTCTCTTCCTCTCCTCCATTTACCTCCTTCTTTCCCTCCTTTTTTTATCCCTCCCTTTTATTGCAATTATGTTCACTTTCCACCATATTCATCATCTCTCTCTCTCTCTCTCTATCTCTCTCAACATATTCCTTCCTCCTTTAATCACTTATCCTTCATCTCTTTGTCCTCCTCCTTTCTTTACCTCCCTCTCCGCCCTCTCTGGTTATAATCCATCATCACTGATGCCACCTAAGCCCACACGTGCAAGTGCAAAATATGCGCACATTAACCTGAAGCCAATAAATTCACGCTGGTATAAGTTATGTCAGCAATAAAAGGCACGGGGAACGATTTTGAGGTCAAGGAGGCAAAGGGGAACAAGATGCTTAGAAAAAGGGAAGGTAGAGTTAGAATGAGGTAAAAGTAGATTAATTAAGTTTGGATCCACTCTGTCCTTACTTCCCTCCCTGAATCTCTGTCTCTCTATCTGCCTTCCTGTCTGTCCCCCCCCCCTCCCTCCAGCACATGGTGAACTGCGGTCCGAGTTTTAATGCACGTGACACAGGGAGGCCAGTTGTGGTGAAGCCTCGTGGCCACAACAGCTGGACGTCCAGAGGCCTCGGAGGCCACATCAGGTTTCAGCTAATCAGACAATTAAACATCCCAAAAGAGCTGAGTGGTTTATTCCCTGAGGAGCAATATGCAATCATTAATTCTGCACACATTCAGGTTGATAATTTTTTACCACAGACTCTTTTTACATAAACACCTACGTGGTAAATGGACATTTATACACCTCTTTTCCAGTGTCTTTACTTTAAAGTACGAATCACATTCTTGCAGCACTTCCATACACAGCAAGTTTTCTATTATACATGATTCATAAAGGTGCCGGGGATCAAACCCCCAACCTTCTGGTTAGTGGACGACCCGCTCAACCCCCTGAGCCACAGTTGTGCCCTTAAACAAAGAAACACAAAAAAAACATCTTATGTCTCCTTAATGATTACATTCCTCTTCTTCCCACAGAGAAATTTGAATAAGAAAAAATAATGCAATGAACATGCAGCTAAGAATCAGACTCTATCCACTTTGACCCGGACATGACCGGACACAGGGACTTGGTCAGTCCTTCGTAACACTTTTGATTTTCACACACAACGAGCTCTGGCATTGCGGAATGTCCGTCCTCGTGGGGGTGGTGTCAGCAACGGCCAACCGTAAGTCACCCGTCCCCAAAAACATGTTTTCTATTTTTCTATGTGGAAATAACTCCTGTCCACTGGTCCCTGATAATTACAGCATACATGACATCGTCTCCCATTGTCCTGATGCATTGTCCTGTAACAGACTGTTACAAAAACGCTTTAGGAGTCAGACAAAGCGTGACACTAACTCCTCCAGACACGTACAGTATTGTTGTCGTGGACATAACAAGCCAGCAGCTGTATATGTTGATGAGCTCGGACATATAAGCACGACGCTCCGCTGTCCCTTCGTGAAAAAAGGATGGATTGATAAACTGATAGATCATCTTATATTTAACAGATGTTATGCATGGTGCCATAAATAACAAATTCCAGCTGAGCAGTTTATTTTTCTGTCTTGTTCTGAATTGTAAAGATGATGTTTCTCATCCATTAAACCAGGTTCTGGTGGTTTTGTCCCTCAGGAAGAAGCAAATTATGGTATTTCTCAAAATGTCTGTGCCTTTAAATGTAAAATGGATGTTAGTTAAACGCGTCTGTTGAAAAACAGGGGAAACTGTGCAAATAGGTTTTTCCAAAGTTCCAGTTGTTCATCATTCTCAATTGAACATCTTAGAAGCTGTGTAATTGTTAAGTTAGTGTCAAAAAATAACACTAACTTATTCAATTTGCTATATTCTGTTAAGTATAGTTTACATATAAACAATGTGAAATGCCCTCATTGATAAGTACAAGTGCAGTGATGGACGTTGTGTGCAGAGATTTGACGAAGACGTCCTGGATGCAGACGCCATCCAGCACCTTAAAACCTTTGAATCAACCAATCAGATTTCAGGGTTAATAAAGTCAGGGACAAGTCTTCATTAAAGGTCCAAACCTATAAATCTGAAAAATTCTGAAGTCTAAAATCATTTTTAAATTGTATGAAAATGTTCCTTTTGCTTCTGACTGGTGAAAACAGCATCTCATGACATTGCATTTACATTACATGTCATTTAGCTGACTCATAATTAATGCATTCCACATCTATGTGGGGCCATTCGGCGTGGGCTGGGATTCAAACCGCCAACCCTCTGGTTGGAGGATGAGCACTCTACCCCTCAGCCACAGGCACCCCATACAGACGAAACATTTCAATGGAATCTTATTTGTATAGCGCCAAATTATAGTCTACATTATCTCAAGGCACTTTATATAGAAGATCGAGACTTTCAAAATTCTAGAGAAACCCACAGTTCCCACAGCATGTGTTGTAACTTGCACTGTGCACATGTACACACACACACACACACACGTTTGTAGAACATTTGGTTTCCCATGAGTCACTGCTGCTGCTGCTCAGCTGAATCAGAGGACATTTCACTGATTAAATCAAAATAAAAGGATTCACACGACCGCATGAAGTCACGTTACAGAGGCACATGTGAAACATCACGTTGACCCAACATTCACTCAAACAAGACGAGGCAGAAAGTACAATGTGATGTATATTGATTGTCTCCAGCTCTGAGCAGCACATATGGAAACATGTGACCTAAAGGAAAATGTATATTATCTGTACACAGTATACGGCAAAAGTATTGTTACCATGCAAACGGGCAGTGCTGCACCCAGGACTGCAAAAGTGACGCAATGAAACGTTTTAAAAACACGTGTTTACAGACTGAACATCTCACAGAGGCTTTTTCTAAATCATGTGCAGTAGTTTAATAACTGAGTTTCATTTACCTCCACGAAGCAGGTTCATCTGCACTTTGTTTGTTTGAGGATTACACAGAAACTAAACCTTGTGAAGGGGTTGGGGCGTGACCCGGTGAAGAACTTGTTCAATATGGTGAGAAAACATCAGATTACATAACTTAGAAACTTGATTTATATAAAGACTTTACTCCTCATGTGATCAGAATCCTGTATAAATGGAACACCATGTTTTCATGTAGTTGTTACATGAGTAAGTCTGGTTGTGGTTATGTTTGGACATAGTTTTGCTCCGCGGTTAACTTGAGTATTCGTAGCGAGAGACTCTGGATTATATAATCACATATTTCTTGAACAAACATCACATCATAATTAGTTTAATTTAAACTTCAGGACAAAGTGTCAGATCTAATTCACATCAACACACACTCACACACACACAGAGCAGTGTTTGAGTCTCTGCGTTGCATCACAGAACAGTTGTGGCCTCTTGGTATTTTCTGGCCGACCTGCACTTCCTCATGTAACCGATTGGTCTTTCGTTGCAGACAGACGACACCGGGCACTGATTCGTTTCTGCAAGACGATTTAAATTATTCACTTTGCATCCCAGTCAAATTTGATGACAAATTTGATTGTCCATGTGGATGTTGCTTCCTGTGTGTCTGTGCTGCAGGGCCGAGTGCACGGTCGGACACAGAACCAGAGGGTTTCTGGTTCGCAGCAGTACTTTACCAAACAAACACCGGTGCTGTTGGATCACAGTGTTAAACATCTGAGGGAGGAAAACCTTCTGAATCTGAAAACACATCGGTTTAAAGCTACAGGTCGACATGAGAGGATGAATACAGGAAGGTGAACTGTCGTCTATTTTGTGAATTTCAAATAAACCAGTTCTATGGTGTAATTGGTTATGGCTGTTTCAATGTAAAAGCACTCTAGGATTTGTTTTAACAAGGTTTTTATTGTTATGATGGCAGGGCCCGGGAGACGCTTCATACCGAGGAGTCCTGGCTTCTAGTTGAGTACATAACCCAACTTCTATTCAAGGAAAAACAATAGTTATACACCAGAAACCTCAAGTAGCAGCTCCACAGCAGACACACACACACCCAGTGTGGCCCGAGCGTTTTACTTTATTTACTAGTGCAAGAGATATAAGTGCTTCAAATTAGATTTAGAATTTAGACTTTGAGACACATTAAGAAATTCCAAATCAGTTTTTACTTTAAGTTCCAATGCAAAGGAGGTTGAATGTATTAAAAACACAGACTAGACGCAATAACAATATAAAAAATACTAGTGGAAATGGCTGGAGGGCTTCGAGGGAAAGTGACCAGACAAACTTGCGATGAGGTTTAAATAGAAGAACCAATGAGGAACAGGTGAGACCAATGAGGGCGGGGCATTCAATCAGCGAGGACAGGAAGTAAGGAGATCTGAAATGAGACTCAAGGGTAATAAGTAACAAAATAAAACAGGAAATCGGAGCAGATGTGACACTTTAGTATATCCGGGTCATGTTGTGCTGAGTCTGACTCCAAATGACATCGTCTGCGAGACGGCAGCTTTCGGGATACTTTGGCCTCATTCCTGGAGAGCAGCCGGACGTGGACACGCGTCATCCATCTTTATCTGCAGACAATGAGCTCGAGTGCATTTCTCCAGATGCAGCACAGAGAGTAGAGATGTGGTATTGAGATGATGTTCTGCCAAGATGATGTAACATATCCAACACACACGCACGTACTGCACCAGCATCGGATAAGGAAAATATTACTGATTGTTTGTTTTGATTGTGTAAAATGTCGATGTGGTTTCACGATGAAGAGAATGAGTCATGAGTTTCAAACGCTCGGTTCAGGACTTCAGCAGAAGCAGAGCAGCAGCCGGCCGACGCCACAGACGCTCATCACAGTCGAGTATTAAGTTAAACATACAAACACTAAGTTTGTTGCAGCGCTCAGTGTTAAACACAGAAATAGACAGTAGACGGTAGGAGGTCAGTGATATTCCTGACGCCTCCTTGACAGGAGCAGTGTGTGTGTGTGTGTGTGTGTGTGTGTTTAACTCATTCAAGGACACGTTACTCCAAGAATTGATTTGGTTTATTTTGGGTATATAGAACACATGCCTGTCTCTGTGGCTTAGTGTGTCTGTGGTTGCGTCTGTGCTGTGTGTCCGTCGGTCAGCAGTTATTCCTGTGCACAAAGCTTCACCGTGTGACAAACCTATCGTGTGGGACTGTTTCCAGTTCTTCTCGTCATCGACCAGATAGTCCACGAACACAAAGGACGGAAAATAAGAGCCGGACGGTGCGGTCCGGTCAGAAGTAACACTGCTCACAGGTTGTGTTGTAAACTCTCGTCTTGTCAACACAATGATGGCTGCAGCTCTTTGACGAGGGACTCTCTGACAGCAGAGACAAACTACTGAGAACAGAGAATCTAATCTAACTTCTGAGCATTAGATGAGAAGCGTGTGACTGATTTCATGTAGTTCCTGCAAACAGGTTCCATGGTGTAATGGTAAGCACTCTGGACTTTGAATCCAGTGATCCGAGTTCGACCCTCGGTGGAACCTTCCAAGAATCTGCATGACAGCGAAGCGTCACATGCATAGGGCCTCAAATTGTAAATCAACTGTGTGGGAAACAAAACTCACAATCTATCCCATCAGACCACACTTCACTGCACATGAAGGGAGGCTCCACAGGGAGAGAGAACAATGGCCAGTGGGGCTTTGTCTTGGGGTGGATGTTGCTGACGTAGATATTGGTCTTGGTGCTTGTGGTGGTTCGGGTGTTGGTCTTGGGTCCTGATGTTTGTGTTGGTTATGGTCTTGGTGTTGATGTTGTTTGTGGTGGTTCGGCTGTTGGTCTTGGGCTAATCTTGGTCTTGTTGCTGGCGTTGATGTTGGTGTTGGCGGCTGAGGGGAAAAGCAACAGGGGCAGATTTAAATACCTTCAGCTACATCAGAGACATTTTTAGCCCGCGTGTGAATCCTGAGCGATGTGGCCTCATCACATCAGAGCTCGAGTGATTAGGAAATATTTCTGACACAAGTGTAAAGGCATGTGAAGCACGAAGTCATTAAAGATTTATTTGGTAACCGCTGCTGAGAATTGGATGACATAATGTTCGAGCACAGTTCTGTCGGCCAACACTTGTACGACTGCTGGAATGTGCCGAACATTGCAAACAGGTGATATGTGACAGCCAAAGAGAGAAGCTCTGATCAACCAGCCTGTTGTCCTGGGAGCTGTTGTCTTCAGGTCTCTACTCAGTAGTGCTGGGTATCATTTGGTATTTTTCCGATACTTTTGATAAATAAAACCTAACCCAACTACAATAATTTAACACTAAATAACAACTTTAGTGCTTAATACAGTAAGATACTCCAGTTCCAACTTCGTCTCTCCACCGCCGGCTGATGAACTCTGACATCTGACAGTGTTTGGAGTTCTGCCCAAAGAGTTCAACAGACCAGAGAATCTCTTTCCTAACGCCGTCAGAGTCCTTCAACCTGTTTGGCATCAGCTCCACTGACACTCCAGTGGAAAGGTTCGCTCTGACTGGTTTTGCTTCCATGTTGTGCAGCCAAAGACACGGGTCTGTTTTCCAGACCCCACCGGCTCAGACCGCTGACGCTATACTGAGATGACATCACACGCAAATATCATATCTAGTGTCCGAGAAGGTTTATACAAATGTATATCTTCATGGTGTGACCTGGTGCTTCCTGCACAGTGGTGCGTCAACATGTCTTTTATAATGGTGTCGTGTGCAGAAAGGTATTTTTTATGGTTACGTGTTCGCCCTCGTCCCTTGATTTGTTTGTTTAGATGCTTCCAAAAACTGCTGGATGGATTTCCAGGAAACTTGGTGGAAGGATGGGACATGGGCCCAAAACAATAACCTGTGACATTCAGATGCGAGATAGGACTTTAGCCTCGGGGGAGACATGTGCTCTCTGGTACAAAAACATCTTTGCCATCTCTCAGGTGAATACTTCCATCGTCTTCAGGATGTCTCTTTTAAAAAAAAGTCTTGAAACAATATTTTCAGTCACAGTTACTTAACATAGAAAGACAGGACGGTCCTGGGAAATGAATCAAGGAGCCTTAGACACTGGTGGCACGACACTGACTGCAATGATGCATGAGAGAAATCACCCTTCAGTTATATGATTCACAGAAATCATAATAATGGTGGAGAGGTGGAGCCTCGGCGTGATGACGGGATATCGCCGGCAGTCGTCTTCCGGCTCAAATGTTACGTAAAGTCATTTTCTGAACGGCCTCATTTAGGAATATTTAGAGGCAACAAGATGCTGAGCTCCTCATTAAACTGCATTAAGGTCCCGTCCTGTTACAGTCCCAGTCCCTCGGAGGGACTTCTGTACAGTGACGACGGGGAATGATGGTGACGCGCTGAGACAGTCGGTGAGGCCTCATGTTCCCAGTAAGGAAACTCCTCTGGGTTTGTTAGTGAGTCAAATACAAGAACAGGAAGTACTGAGGCTGTGCATGAATCCCTGGTTTTTATCTGCCGCAAAGAGACAGTTTGCTGCTTTCGGTTCCGTGAACACTTCCTGTTCTGTAGCAGTAAAGTCCTGGAAGGTTCATGTTCCTGAAGGTTAACGTTCCTGAAGAGTTTAAGCTGTTGCAGCCTTTTAAAACCACTGGGAAATGTCTCTATGCAGTTATGGTGAGCAGGTGTGGTAGATAACAGAACATAATAAAAATAATAAATTAAACAGACAAATTATTAAATGAAAAAGTGTGTGTGTGTGTGTAGTATTGTAGTGTTTTCAGCCTCAGTCCTGATGTTTCTTTGTTTAACCACAGCTGCTTTATCAGATCTATACTGCCACCTAGCGGTCCAAACATAACAGCACAAGTGTTTAGTTCCTATCTTCGCAACATTTGTTCAACAGTTTTACTTAAATGTAGATTTTAAAGGTAAATAAATTGTATAATTGTAGCTGGAAACTTTTTATTTATTCTAGATGAAAAAAAAGTTCCTAGTTACAATTGAGATTAAGATTTTACGCAGAAAGCAAAGTCTGAAGTCTATTTGAGTTGGATTGTGTCAGTTAATTAAAGGTCACTTTAAAAAAAAATATATATATATATATACTATAAATTAAAACTAGGAAAGTTTTAGGGTTATATTTTGGGATAATGCAGCAACAACCTGAATCGAGTCACAAGTTCTGTTTGCAGGAGTAGATGAGAAACTACAGTTGAACCAAATGAAGTGTAATTTATATTTAGACGTTTCTGTTCTTAGTGCTTCACTTTTAAAATTTAAGGTGTTTTTATTCAATTTTGTAATCCATTGTAGTCTGACTGCTTCAATTTATTGTGTAAAATGTGATACAGATTTACATAAACTTCAATACATTTTAAAGAACAATCTGGCTACAGGTGAAGTTTGTGTAAATTTTCAAACAGAGACTTGTTTTCATCATCTTTTTTATTCAAGTTTACCAAAAACCAAAACGAAAACAAAAGTTGACACATCTGAGCCACGATGCCACATCCAACACAACGCTACAAAAATATGTATAAAAAGATTCAACGTAAAATCATCCAAAAGAAACTCAAACAACTTCCCCACATTCACAGTTCAGGGCTTTAGAGAAACTGCAGGACTTTAGCTTTGAGACACAGAAGTTTAACTGGAGGAATAATTTTCTAAATGATCAAACTCTTCTGCACCACTTTTATTTTTTATTTGCACTTAAATCAGGCTACAAGTGAACTCCGTCATTAATGGAGCAGTTCAGCGATTTGAGGGCAGGATGAGACTTTTCCATCTTTTACTTAAAGCCACAGGAATTAAGAGGCGACTAATTCCTCTGGAAATGTTTAAAAATAATATTCAATTGTTCTGGTTTAAAAAATAAAACTGAGGCGATTCAGAAACCAAATGAAGTATCCTGAGAAAAGGTGGCCTGAAATCACCACGTCCCCGAAACCGATTTGATAACAAAACACCCACATAAAAGAAAAAGAAAGAAGCTCATTTAAGTCCAAATCAAAAATCCTCTTTCTCTGTTGTGTTTTATATCTTTGCAGCTTCACACAGGGAAGTTTTAAAAACCTGCAAAGTTTCTGACCCTCGAGTGTTGAACGTAGAATTAGAGGTCGGTGTTGTCGACAGTCTGAACCACAGACGATGTTTTAACCTTCGCCCTGGTTCAGCTCGTCAGGACAGCCCCCCCCCTCCCTCCTCAGGGTGAGAAACTTCTCAGCTGTCACCGCCGCTCGTCCACACCAGGAAACGCTCAAGGTTAGCCCACCCTGAGAGGCGGAGCTACGAGCACCACGCCGTCTCCTCTCACAAACAACATGGGGATGTTCCTCTTGGTCGACTGAAAAGGAAACAAAAACATTTATTAATGCTTATATTTCAGTTTTTATCTATTGCTTTATTATAAAAGTCCAAAACCTCAGAACCACCGTTCAGGTTCTAAAACTAGAGAATGGATTTGAGATGCTACTTGTGAACAGGAAGGCAACATCACTGCAGCGTCTCAGGTGAACAGGTCTGTGTCGTACCTTGTAAAGTTCTTCGTACGTCTCCTCGTCGATCTCCACCGTCGTCACCGTCTCCTCCACGTCACCCAGGATCATGTTCAGATGCTGATCGTACGCCTGGAAACAGAAACACACAACCAGGACTATGAGAAGGGAGAACACAAACAAATGTTTGCAAGACAGGAATTCACCAGGAATTCACCAGGAATTCCCCAGAAGCAACAAAAACACTTATTTACAGGAGGTGTCTGGAGGCCGTGCTGACACACAACCTACAACACTGGCTCTGTTCAGATGTGTTATCAACATCTGTCCTGAGAGGTCTGATCACATCTGGACAGCTCAATGTCTCTATGTCTCTATGTCACACCTGATATTAGAATGAGTCTTGAATGTGTCTCCTTGTGATCGGATCTTATTTTCCTGCTCCACATGCAAACAAGTAGGAACGTAACCTCAAGATTTTACACATTTGGGGAAAAAAGAAATCAATATGTGGTTGTTTGTGTTGATATTGTGGCCACAAATAAATCAATGTATGAAACAATGAGAAGTGTAAAGTAAAGGTTGAATTCATTGTGACAGATCAGAGGACAACAGATGAGTAGATGATCCTTTATCTGTGGCTCAGGACACATTTGTGCTCACACAGCAAAAAGAATGTGGACACGTGTCTCAGACCAACTCCCGATCACTAGTGTGTCCTCAATGCATCTTGGGTAAGTTCACACTTGTGATCAGATCACTCAGCGCAGATGTAAGCGTGTGAGTGTAGCTCACGTGCAGTCGGCCACGCAGCTCCCGGTCGTTCCTCATCTTCACGTAGATTCGCTCATCGAGACTCAGTCGGATCAGATCCAGCGGCTCCTCCACCGTGTTGGTTGTCGGTTGCTGCAGCAAAACAAAGGATAATTAGTTTTACACCAATGACGGATAAAGATTCAAGCGACTACAGAAAGAAAGTGCATACAGCTGCAGGTAAGAAGGCAGCCCACTCCTCCCTCCACACACACAACATTAACACAAACACACACAATCTACCGCATGTACACTTTGCACATCTTCTTCTGTACAATAAGTACATATGTTGTACTTGTGACTTTTTCACTTATTCCTCTTGTACTTTTAGTTCCTGCTCCTAGTCGGTAATAAACATGATTCAGATTCTCAAGTATTCACTTCATTATTAACATTATACAAAACTAAGGTACTTCCTCTCTTTCCTTAAAATAATGAAAACATAAACAATGTAATAATAGTTTTATTTAATTTCCTGGCACATGTGGAAACAATTTTTTTCAATTAAACACAAACTGCACAGATTTCTATTGAATATCTTTCATAATTAGAATTCCAATTACTTTTTGTTTAATTTTTTTAATGTATAAACATCCCCCCCCCCCCGTGATGAATGAATGTGTTTATCTATAGAGACAAATGATCGATCTGTCTATCAATACACACAGATTATCTATGTGTCTATACCTATATAGTGTATATATATATATGTATATATATATATATGTGTATGTGTGTATATATATATATATATACACACACACAGAGTATTGATGTGTCTATAGACCAATGATCTATCTGTACTCATCTCTCCATGTGTCTGTGACTTATAACTAGTCAGACTAGTTAGTTAACTCGTCAGTAGTTAACCACAGCAGCAGAGATCTAACTAACTCTGACATGTTTCAGTCTCTTTACACCTTTAACCTCCAACACGTTGAGTTTCACGTGCAGCTGAACTCAGCGAACACGTTGTTTAATTCAAACCTTAGCATCACACGCTAACCATGCTAACTCGGCTAGCTTGTGTGCTAGGCCTCGGCGGGCTGTTACCGGAGCAACGACCCACAACGGGACACAACAAACACACAACAGCAACAACACGCAACGACGCGTCCTTGTACACCGTCTACGGGTTCGCGTTCAAACGCTGAGTGGGAATAAAACACGTGAAACGAGCCGCGGCTGCACGAACCTGCTCCACCTCGTCCGCCATGATGTTTGAGTCTGCGCGGGTTGCCAGGTCCGCTGACGTCACGCGCTTTCACTGCAGGGGGAAACGGACACGTGCAAATATCGTGTTGTAAATACTGTGTGTTTACTTCTGGTCAACGCGTGTTCACATGGACACAGACACACTATTGTGTAACATTTATTTTTATTAATTTGCCTATTAATCATTTATTAGTATTTCTTTAACTTATTTTAAATCATTCTTCTTAAAATCCAATTTTATAAACTTGCTTATTTTACTTGTTCATGTATTTTTATTGTCATATTACTGTGTTATTATGTTTCATGTGACATAGCTGCTCTGTATTTATTCATTTAACTTGAACACTAACCACAGGAGCCTGGTTGTCTGGCCTCCTGGTCTTATATTTACTTTTCTTGCTTTGCTGTCAAAGCACTTTGTCAACACTGTTTTTATTATTTTATTATTATGAGTACTTTTACTTGATACTGTGCAAAATAAAATGTATCCGGATTGAAGATTATGCTTCAGGGGGAGGAGTACTTCAGGGTATCGAGTAGTAGCGCGGGATAAGAGCAAACCTGGCAACCCGCAGTGTGATCCTGTACCACTCACCTCCTCTCTCCCTCTCTCCTTCTCTCCTCCTCTCCTTCTCTCCTCCTCCCCTTCTCTCCTCCTCCTCCTCCTCCTCCCGTGTTCCAGTTCTTTCCTCCACGTCCCCACTCGACGCAGCGGAACAAACTGAGCAGCGGTGAGTTTTCATTTCACCATAATAAAATGTCTCTGTTTTCATTGAACTTCACTTCGCGTGGACAGACACGTGATCAGGTTCAGCAGGTTTGTGTGTCGGTGTTGTGTACACGTTGACTCCATGTTGTGTCTAGGTCATGTCCATAGTGAGTCCTTGTTATGTCCATAGTGAGTCCTTGTTATGTCCATGTTGTGTCCCTGTTATGTCCATGTTGTGTCCCTGTTATGTCCATGTTGTGTCCCTGTTATGTCCATGTTGTGTCCCTGTTATGTCCATGTTGTGTCATCTTGAGAAACAATTCTTTATCGTGTACTTTAATGTTTTTAGTTTGGTAAATGTCTTATCCACTAACATGGAGGAGGCGGCATATATGACCTATCCTGCTGCCAGCCACCAGGTGGCGATCGAGACACTTTGGCTTCACTAATAGAAGCTGTCTTCATGCAGTGAATGGTTTGGAGTGCGTCCCTCACCCAGCCACGTCATCATGGGGTTCTACAGAGAACACGTGGTACTTCCACTCTTTCTCTGTGTACACGTCTTATTCTGTGTGTGTCTGTGTGTGTCTGTGTGTGTGTGTGTGTGTGTGAGCGCCTCCTGTCTCATCTCAGCCCAGTGCTTCATACTGGGTGTGTGTGCAGACCAGAGGCAGAGCAGGGCAGTGGCTTTACCCATTCCACCCTCAGCTGCAGCGTGGCTCTGTGGTGGAAGAGATCCCTGCTACACGTGGCTCCCGGGCCGCTGGTTCGATTCCTCTAAGAGCAACACTGTGCAACTTGTTCACCTTGAGACAGCAGCTTGATTAAAACCAGTTCAGCAGCTTCATTAAAACCAGTTTGATGTTTGGGTGTGAACATGGAGAATGTTTCTCTGTGACTCTGGTGAGTGGGTTCGATCTCCTGTGAGAAGAACTGACTCAGAGTCACAGCTTCAACCGTCACAATCAGCTCCACTTGAAGAGTGAAGCTGAACTGTGGATCAGTTAAAAACACTCTGAAGTTATTAAAAACCAGAGTTTATCTCCGATATTCAGCAGGAAACTGTTAAAACACGAAGAATTCAATTTGTGTATTTCACAACTCTCCTGGTTCAGGAAGCAGGGGATCATGGGTAATATCCAGTGACACAATCAGAGCTCCAGCCAACAAGCTCAGACACGAAGGTCAACAGAATTAATCCCCCTGTGTGGCGACAGGGGGCGCTGTTACTCAGCAGAAGTTCCACAGTGTTGCTTTGAAGTGTTTAAAATAAGTACAACATATTGTGCACATCTGCTTTGATCTTTTCACATACAGAACCCCACAGACTCGCTAGTTATCAATGTGCATGTTTACATATGAGAAACTTTACATATAGACTCTTTACACACACGTTCTGCAGCTGTCAGAGGCGTTTGTCACGTTTTAAAACAGAATCAGACGAAACACCAACAAGGGGAAGATGGTGCGATAACACCAAGACTGTAATAATAATGATAATGATAATATCTGCCTCCATCTTCTTCACCTCTTCTCTCTCTGCTCCATCATCACGTCCTGCAGGGTCCAGCAAGGGAGAGACTGACCACTAGATGGCGCCCAACAGCAGGAAGATAAGAGATGTCGTCACCGGTTCACTTGTTTGATCTTTTCCACCAAATTACCTCCGGTTCAAACACAAATATCTTCACCATCACCTGATTGGGATATTTTCACAGGTGATGAGATTTAAAGTGTAACAATGAGAATGTGCAGGTGAATAAAGGGATTTCACTTTTAAAAACTTGAACTCTCAAATGTTTTGTGTCACGTGTAGAATGTTTCTTGAGCTTTGACCTCAGCTTAAAAACAAATAAAGAAATATATTAAATATTATTTTTCTGTTAGTGTTTTGTTGAAAAGTGTCTGAATGTGTTGCTTCTACACTAATAAATTCTCATCGAGTCATTTTAACACGTCGTCTGTAGAACTGATTCGAATCTTTCAGTGTTGGTGACCGAGGATTAAGTAACTTGTGGTTTTGTGGAAGGAAAAACTAAATGTTTTAAACTTTGCTAAAGTAAATTTAACAATCAACCCTCTTGTAAAGCTTTGTTTATATATGTTTTAACAGCTTAAGAGTCTATTTATTTAGCCTCTTGTGTAATTACTCAACTTTTCCTGTAGATCACAAAGTAAATTCAACACTGTTGTTATATAAATACGGCAAATTAGAAGAACAAACCTCCGTCAAGGCCCCTGATGAAACCACATTGAAATTGACCTCATCCAGTTCGTTAACCGATCTGCACCGAAGTTCATACGATCATAAATAACAGTCCTCTAAATGAATAAATAAACCATCAGTGTTTATCTGGTAACAATGACCCGGTTCTATAGTGAGACACGAGAACTCGAGAGTATAAATTGTACCGGGAGACGGACGGATACGATGTTTACGACTGTGGCGAGTCAACATGGCGGCCGGACGAGGGCAGTAAACCGAGGGCGCTGAGATAAAACCTTCACGACATGAGATGTGGAAATAGGGTGAAGATTATATATTAAACCAAGAGAGAAGAGGCAGAACTGTAAACATAACTGAAACATGACGATAACACAGTGTGATGTACAACAAAGGGCAGTGACAAACTATTAGTCATTTATATATTCACAATAAATGAAAAAATGAAAACACTCACATATATATTTTTCAGAAAGTAGCAAAATGGCAATTTCACAATAACAATAATTACCGATAAGCAAATTTGTTTTTAAAAATGTAAAATTTTACCGTCGACTTAATATTTATGTTTTTAACACTTTTTGAAAACTGATTTACTGTTGAAAATCAGTCAGCTGTATTCTAATCTGTGACCACAGGAGGTCAGTGTTGAGTTGAGTTGAGTTCCATCTATAAACCAATGTACTGTCGTCTCCTAAAATACAGTTAAATGCCAAATACTCTCAAAAACTTCATTATTGACTTTATGTATTTCAATTTAATTAAATTTCCGTGTAGCTTTATAACAGGTTCAATGTAAAAGGTCACATTAATTAAATTAAAGTGTTTTCTATCATTTTGAGTCGAATAAATCAAATAACTTGTAATTAAAATGCATAAAGTCACTGTTTTAGGCAGAATAAGTTTTTTGAGGGTATTTAGAATTATTTCACAGAAGGAAATTTTTTATTAAAATGGTATAAAGAGAGAAAAAGACGTGACAGAGGTCATGGGTCAAATATAAATATACCAAAAGACGCTACTATGATTTAACAACTGAGGGAAAACACTAAAGCTTCAAAACAGGACGATTCAATGTAAGTAGTAAGATGTTAGACAGTGTTGGAGATCAGGTAAAGAAGTTCACAGTCGTCAGGTAAGTTGATGTGTTCGAGGTGTCAGGAGAGAAGACGTCCTCAGAGGAGATGAATTTCTGTTTCAGGCTGAATCCTCTTCCTCTCTCGCTTCTGGCCTGTTTTCAATCCCTTTTGCTGCGGGACACAACAATAACTTTTTTAATGCGTTTTATTTGTGGGAAATTCGTCATTTTAAAGTTTCCCTCGACTTTAATTATTCTTCCATCCCCACATCCTGGTTTCAGTTCGGCTCAAGACATTTGTGATTTGTGTTTTCCTGCTGACGCTGACACATCTCTGAGGAGTTGAAGTCTTTCTGAGTCATTCCTGCTTTTTGCACGTATTCGTCACTATATTGGAAAATTGTTTACCCCTGTCGTTTACCCACAATGCACTATGTCGTGATTTAGACGTGTCAGGTTAATAAAGTGAACCATGAAAAACTAAACGTCGTGTTTTCCGTCCTGTGACTTTCCCTCCGAGCCTCTGGGAGGTCGACTGAGAGGTTCTCCTCTGAAATGAGGCACCTCTGTTTAAAACAAGGCTCCGCTCCTGACAGACTGATTGATGGGACCTAATTAAATATTATGACTTTTTTAAAAGGACACCAGGTCACATGCTCCGTCCAGCTTCTCGTTGTGACGACTGCAGAGAGGAAGCGATGTGACGTGATGTCAGTAAAGTGCACGTTTACAAAGCGCTGATGGTTTGGATGACAGCTGGATTTTAATACTTTAATAGAAAATCAGTTTTGAGGGAACTTCATGTTGACGGCCATGTTCAGAGGTTACAGAAGGTTAGAGGAGCCTGGGACTGAAAGGTTGGCAGTTTGATTCCCAGACGAACAGGATGAATCTGTGCAGGGAACTGAGGCACTGCACTTTCTTTAGTGGCAAACTGAGGTGCCCTTGAGCAACACACCTCCGGTAAAAACACTCATTACAATAATAACAACTAGAATGAGGTAAAACCAGGGAATGCAGTAGAATAAAAGTACGTTAAAAGCTATAATAATCAATATTAACGAGTTGGATCAAACAGATCTCAATGTACGTTCACACTTTCAGTCGTCAGAGCCCGATGGCAGCAGATCTGAGTCCAGAGAAATGACATAACAACATGCCGTTGGAAAAATTTGGCGGCTTCCAATCGCAACATCCTGCTGGCAACTTCCTCCCAAACCTAAAAATAAAGAGCGTCAGGCCTGAGAGCTGTGATACCAGCATCTGTCTGTCCACCGGCGTCTTTGTCTCAGCTCGGTCTGGACTCAGACTCACCGTCTGCTCGGCTGCGTCATCGCACCTCCAACACACTCTGTCACCACCGCAACAAGGTTCTGTTCAAAATCTATTTAACTGGTTGTGAGTGCGTCTTTGTATTCGTAGGAGAACTGTCACCAAAAGCTTCAAGCTGTTTTCATTCAAAGAAAATTAAAACGCAATTAAGCAACACAATATTAACACTCACAACTGTGTAATGTTTTGATGGAGCTTATTGCTGCCACGTCAGAAAAAAAAATCACATTATACTTTGCAAAGTTTTATTCTTATAAATAACATGTATGTATGAGAATTTTCATTCAATAACAAGCTATTTTCATCTTATTATGACGTACAAATATCACATGTCAGCGCACAAGGAGAAGTTTACGAAGAAGAAGAAGAAGAAGAAGAAGAAGAAGAAGAAGAAGAAGAAGAAGAAGAAGAAGAAGAAGAAGAAGAAGAAGAAGAAGAAGGTCGTTCATATCACGTGACCAGTGGAAAACGATCTATAGCCAATTTTCTTGTTTTAGTCGTAGATAAATATCATTTGGAGACGGGGTTTTCCTCACTGCTGTTTTTCTTTATACGTTTAAAATCACATCTCCTCTTGTTCTTAAAGGATTTAAATTCCATGCAAGCGTCTAAAAATACTGTGTCAAGCAGAAGAGGTGCCGAGAGATGAGAGACGGAGAAGCAGAGGAGGAGGAGGGTATAGATGAAGAATAATTAATTGCTGAGAATGAGGGATGAAAGCTTGTACCTGTTAGCCGGGTCTGACCCCAGAATAGCCCCACAATCATTAAAATGTCATTCAGGCCTTCACATTACGCACTGACAGCCTGATTTATAGAGATTTAATTATGGATGAAGCCAAAGTCAATGGGGCAGAAGGAAATGCATGTGAATTTCCACGCGCACGTTACAATCTGTGTGCACGGACAGAAACAGAGGAGCACAGGGTCGCACCTGTTCTCACACAGACATGTTTATGTGTTTAGGTTTAACGTAATACACGATGTGTGCAGAGGAGGCACGCGGCTGTGGGTTGAATTATTCACTCTATTTACTGTACAGACGACGTATCTGAGCCAGCAGCTGCAGAACCGATCTCCATCTTCCACGGCTTCACACCTTCTCCTCTGCTCGGCTCCTTGTATCAGTTCAAACATGCACACATAGTCAATTCCACTTTATAGATGGATTTGGCCAAGATGCATGAAGTGGCAAATTGTAAATGCTGCCATTTATGTACCTCATCAAGATTGTTATCTTACTTTTTAGTGAATACAAGCGTTGTCGTTCTGAACCTGCCTGTTTTAGTTCGTTTGGGCTGTGGTGATGCTGGTGGCAGCGTTCGATCTGGAAACCTGCAGTGACTGAGCGAGTGAAGACCTGAAGCCACCGCTGCTGCACATAGAGCTGTTCACGGGTTTCTTCAAAGTTCAGTGAAGCTATTGAACGTATCACGTGTCCAAATTGCACAAAATTCGATTCCGTACTTGAGCCCTTAATAATACACATGTTCAATTCAATTTATAAAAACTTTATTTGTCCCCTGAGGGAAATTCTAAGGCAAACAGAGCAAGAAAACAACGATGCCATCAGTGCAATGTCCACTGACGAATACAAATCACTGCAGTATATTAAAATTATAAAGTGAGAGTATTTGTATATGACTGTAAAAGGACAGTTAACAGGATAAAGGCTGTAAAAAATAAACTGCTTTGTAAGAAGATAAATACTGAATGAGTGTGATGAGGTGAGTAATACAGGCATAAATCATGTACAGTTAAGTGTGATAGATAAACAAGCCACAGACAGACGGATCATTACCTGGATTAGATGGATAAAAAACTGGGTGAAACGTCGTGAGTGACGGCTGAGACTGACTCGCGATTGGTCGAGCATGTGTGCTGATCGCTACTGTGCAGCCTCTGACTCTAAATGACATCACCAGCACAAGATGGCAGCACCCGTATCTGGAAAATCTTGGCTTCAAGATGTCTGCACGACAGGAAGTGGAGACACGTCATCCATCTTTCTTTTCAGCCTACGTTACAGATACTGATGGAAAATCAAACTCGAACATCCACCTGTAACACTTTTTACAAGTGTCTGCTTTTCATCTGACGACCGTCGTGCATCAACACGACAGCAGCACAATCTCTCCAGCTGTGAAGTTATCTGTATTAAACCTGACGCGTCATTTATCTCACAGCTTGTTGGATACAGGATTTTTATTTTTTACAAACAAAGGGGCAGAGCACTGATAAAAAAAAAAAACTCCACTGACCATTCGTGGCTCGAGCTCCTCGTTAAAGCCGGAGAGACGTCGACCGACGAGCACCACAGAGAGACGAGTCTGCACATGATGAATATATTAAATCCGTATCTGACAGCAGCAATATTTTTCCCAGAGCAGCGGAGCTAGTTGCAGAATGAGCAGATCATTTATTACCAAGCTTGTTAGACCCAGAGCAGTTGTTTGTATCTGGTGGAATCTGCATATATCCCATCGTTCTGAACAGGAGGCATTTCAAACATCCTCCTGTGTGTTTGTGCTGCATCCAACTCAACACATTTTCTCTTTTTATTCAACTTCTCTCTGTTTGTACGAGGAAAACTCAACATTTAGATGTTTTTAAATATTGTTGATGCTCTCTAGCCGATGAAATCTGAATGCTTCCATCCAGGAATCAACTCTTTATATTCCTCACTGCGCGAAGGAGCCGGAGCTGAGCACCACATTATATCCGCTCCATCACAACATTAGCTCCATTATCTAATGGGTTTGGATTCGACTTGCTGCACTTACAGTAAGACTGTGTGTCATCAAGTATTCTTCCCCCATTACAGACTCACTCACTGGGTTGATTATTGCGGCGGGAGGAGAGAAGCTGAAAAGTGATAAACGACGTCGACGCTGCTTTTATTATCACTTTATTAATCTCCGTCACGAGGACGCGTGACTCGTTTCTCCTGGAATCACAACCGCGGGAGGGAAGACAGAGAAACGGAGAGAGCGACGACGGAAGAGGGGGAATGGAAGAGAAACGAGTGTTGGCACGCTGTCGTGGATTTCACTTTGCTAAATCCTGCAGAGCTATACAAGCAGAACAGTTTTCCTGCCGCAGCACATTGTGGTGTTAGTGTGTCTGTGTTGTGTAGCCAAGGTCCCTTCATCAGACAGAGAGAAAATGTTAGGACAACTTAAACCTCACATAACATTAAAACGAGTTTGGTTTTTAATGCGTTTCAACTGGAGTTCAACCTCTGAAACCAAGACAACGTTCAGAACGTACGCAGCTGCATCCACTCGTCTTGAGTAACTTTACAAAAGCATCGTAGCTTTTCCCAAGAAATATTCCTGCCAAGTTTAATAAATATCCTTCGATGCATTGCTGCGTTATTTTGGACATAAAGGTGAACGGGTGTGAACAACCACACCCGCTCTCTATCGCAATGCATCCTGGGAAAGGTTGGCCGGAGAAGGACCCGCCCGTCGGCTCCTTTGTTGCTCTGCGATGGAACAACGCATTCGAAGAAACCTGTGAAATGAAACAGCCGGTAGTCGCACAGCTGTGACTCGGCCTCTCCCGAAGGCTGCGGCTCAGTTCAGGCGGGTTTTTTTTTCACAGAACAGAAGAAGAACTGGGGATGATTCAGTAGCATGTGGGTATTTTTGTCTTTCAGTGCAGATAATTGCCGCCCTGCCTCATCAAAGACTTTGTAGTGCGTGTGTGTGTGTGTGTGTGTGCGTGTGCGTGTGTGTGTGCGTGCGTGTGTGCGTGCCTCTTGTAGATCCTCTAATTATTTTTTCTTAAAAAAGCCGTGGGGAACTGCTGCTGCGACAGAATCTAAATTCTGTGGCATTTTAGTGGAACATGTTATTTACAGTGTGGAGCTTCGCTGCCGTCGCTCACCAGCACGATACTGAAACTGTTCCCAGGCAGAGCAGAGGCCACAGAATCTGATAATTACACAAACACATCAGTGCTAAAGGTTCAGAAGAAGCTGAAGTGAAAACCAACAGAAAAAAGACTGAAGTAAGAAACATGCACGTGATCCACAGCTGCAGTGTGTGTATGTGTGTTCTCGTACTTTTATCTTTCTGAGAAGCATTCTGAGCACAGACCTTATGGACTGAGGATATTTTGGTAAAGGGAGGGTGTCGGGGTTAGAATTAGGTTTAGTTCAGGTTAACACCCGGGCCACACTGGGTGTGTGTGTGTGCAGTGTGTGACTTCTGCTTCTTGCATGTGTCAGTTGTTCCCACAGTGACGTGTCTGCTGTGGAGCGGCTGTGTGAGGTTTCAGTCATGACTACTGTATTTCCTCAAATAAGAGTAAAGAGCTATGTACCCAACTACACGCCAGGACGCTACCTCCATCTTCAGCTCCTGCAGTTGCATCACAATAAAACTGAATGGACTCAGACAACAGAAACCCCAGAGAATCAGAATCAGGATTTATTGCTCAGCAGGTTTAAAGGTACAGGGAATTTGCTGAGGTGTATTTGTGCAAATATAAATATAAAAAAGACTTTAAGCACCAGGGGAGGGATTGTGCAATAGGTTGTAAGTAAACACTAGAGACTGGATTGTGCAAAGTCTCAAAGTGTCACAGTCACAGGCAGAGGGCTTTTACTTTGAAACAGGTACAGAAAGTGATGCAAATATATGAATGTTATAATATTAAAGCGATTTAAACTGTGGTAAAGATAATTTTCACTTTGCTGTGACCGGTGCACAGTGAGTGGAGAAAATAGGCGAAACCCCAGAAAAGGTGTGAGTCTCAGGCGCGGCTCAGTGTGGTTGTGATAACGTGATGAGGAGAAATGGTTTTGCATTAAGCTGTGATGGTTAAGATTAGGGTGACACAATACGGCAATGAGTTTCCTCACTAAGAGAGAACTAGAAGAGTGTGTGTGTGTGTGTGTGTGTGTGTGTGTGTGTGTGTGTGTGTGTGTGTGTGTGTGTGTGTGTGTGTGTGTGTGTGTGTGAAAAATACTGCAACTATAAACCACATGTTTAGCTGCTGGTTTTCACAGAGCTACATACACAGAACAGGACTGAGGCGGAAAGTGAGAGAGGAGGTAAATGTTGGTGCTGCTACAATTTTGCAGTTGCATCACAGATCTATCAGCAAGGTCCACTAGAGGGTAAACTGTGGACAAATATAACAATATATATGTTATATATAACAACTAATATAAGAATATCTCATGATCTAAGATGAAGAACAGACCTAGAGAGGCAGATGTGGCAGATGCTGCAAGATGATAAGGAAAAATGTCCCTTTAAATACGAATATATGGAGCAATGTTATACAAGGGCAGTTTGCAGCTGCCACCCCAGTTTAGGACAATCAGTAACCAAGGCCCAACAGTCAACCTTAAATTCAATGGAAATACACACTTAAAGAGATCAGTCTTCTAAATAGCCTGATATTTGTATATATTAATTGGGGACTGGAAATAGGTGAAAATTGAACGGCTTCTTTCTTGGTCCATGTTCCATCCTTCAACTAAGTTTCATGTAAATCTGTTCTGCAGTTTCGGTGTAATCCTGCTGACAGATTAACGGACAGGGCCGAAAACAGAACAATTTTTAGAGGAGGTAAATATAGATGAAAAGTTATTGCTGGTGGGATATTTGCAAAAGCCAAACTTCTATGTCGGAGTGTAAGTGAATGCACACAGAGGACGATGCTTCCAGGTTCAACAGGAGCTGTGTGTGACCTCAGGCCGTTCAGCGGCGCTTGGCAGACGACACGGTGAAGGTACGAGGAACCAAACAAACACCCTCGGTGCGATGCCAGCAGCCGCCAGAGGACACCGAGCTGGTAACGGACCAAGTCCACCCAGCTGCCGTCCCTGCAGCGGTCGGTGTTTTTCCTCCGGTGTCTCCAGGCCACAGCACCTCTCTCCCGGTTCTCCTCTCCTGGTGCAGGACGCACACGATGACTGCAGATTCCCTGATCTTCAGAATGGCTGCAGATGAAGAGTGGCAGGGTTTTGTCGATACCTGTTTCGTTTGGTAAAAGTAACTCGTGTTCGATTGTGCGAGCGACTGATTGAACCTGACGAACCGCCTGCAGCGACCAGCGGGGACAGTTCAGAGCTCGGTACCTGAGAGTTTATAAGTTTTACCACATTTTCAAAGAGAAGCTCAAAGAGACTTTCACAGTTTGATCAGTGTTTGTTTATGGGAAAGATCCAGAACATCTGGAAGGTTCTAACAGGATGATCGTCCTCAACGCTCAGTGCAAGTTGCAAACCACAATAATAACGATGACGACTATCAAAACAAAATAGGAACTAACGCGTTCAGAATCTTTTAATGAAAAGAAAAAAACGTAAATTAAAGTGAAATTTAATAAACTGTTTTGGCCACATTATAGTTGAAGTGATGTATAAAACAATAGATTGATTTCTAACATCACCTGCATTCAATTCTATGTGTGTTTAATGTGATGATTTCCTGCTACAATATCTTCCTTTAGAGGCTTCTCCAGTATCGACACGTGTGATTTGTGATGAATGTTTGTGATTAAAAAAGCTCATAAATATATTTCTGCCACTCTGTAGTCACCTCATGAATATTTGTCTTAATTTGCCGACAAGAGGAGGACAGACGTGAAAACTCATGAGAAACTGGAACCTGTGCTGATGCTGAAACCGAAGAATTTAATAACAGTTGAATAAAAGTGTCACACAAATCACTGCATCGTCTGTTCAATCACATCAGAGACGACAAAGAGGAGAACTGATATAATCTGTTCTCTATGGAAGGAAATAAGGACAAGCTGCTGGGTGTTGGACTCACACACACACACACACACACACACACACACAGACACACTTCAGAGAGGAGATGTGCGTTTGTGCGTAGGTGTATTGTTAAGACAGAAGATTGAAGGTGACTGATCCTATTAGGTGTTTCTCTTGTAATGCACACGTGTGAACACACACCTGGAGGAGCTTCACACACACACACACACACACACACACAGACACACACACACACACACACAGACACACACACATGCTGCTGTGTGACTCAGCTGTGTCATATTCACAGTTGAGGGGGAACGGAGAGTCGAGTGCAGAACGAAGGAACGACTGTCAGGTTTATTTCCATCTCTGCAGCTTCATGCTCTGATCTGCCTCTGTCCCACTTCTCCTCTCTCTCTCCCTCTCTCTCTCTCTCTCTCTCTCTCTCTCTGTCTCTCTCTCTCTCTCTCCCTCCCTCACTCACTCTCTCTCCCTCTCTCTCTCACTCCCTCTCTCTCTCACTCTCTACTCTCTCCCTCTCTCTCTCTCTCTCTCTCCCTCTCTCTCTCTCTCTCTCTCTCTCTCTCTCTCTCTCTCTCTCTCGCTCTCTCTCTCTCTCTCTCTCTCTCTCTCTCTCTCTCTCTCTCTCTCTCTCTCCCTCTCTCTCGTTTTCTCTCTCCCTCCCTCCCTCCCTCGCTCTCTCTCTCTCTCTCTCTCCCTCTCTCTCTCTCTCTCTCTCCCTCTCTCTCTCTCTCTCTCTCTCTCTCTCTCTCCTCCTGTAAAATACAAATCTACAAACAACCAGTAAAAGTGCTGCAGCGTTCACAGGTTCTTTTCACCTAAAGGCAACACAAAATATTTAAAACTCTGAAAAGTGGACAGCAGTATTTACACACTGGTTGTATAGGGGGCGCTCACGAGGTCGTCCAGACCGAATTGAGGCCTGTGAAGCTTTAGCCTGAAAACGTAACATTTAAGATGCAATAAAGTTTTCCATTTTTCTTCCTGTTTTCAATACAAGGGATAGAAACAATAGATTCAATCGCAGTGAAAAACTTTTTGACATTTTGGTTTTACCCGTAAGAATAAACAACACGTCTCCACTTCCTCTTTGACTTGGGGTTCGACTTTTTAGTTCAGTCCATGTGTCATCCACTAACATGGAGGAGGCGGGGTTTAAGGGGCACTTTGGCTTCACTTTTGTGGAGCTGTCATGTCGTCCATCTTCTACTCACAGTCAAGTGCCATCGACCGAGGTGTCCTGTCATAGTCCTGTCATAAATTATTGAGCAAAATCTGAATAACCATTTAAATTATTGACTAATCAGAGTTCATTAGCAGAACGTTATCGTGATGTGAATAAAATCCTCCTCCCTGTAGGACAGACAAAGGGACATTTAGTGTGGTCACCTTATTCACCAGTCTGGTCCGAGTGTCCTTGAAAACATCAGCACGGTGAGTTTCCAAGTATAGAAAAAGAGGAAACTGTAAAAAACACGACCCCACAGTTAATCTGCGAGCAGCTAATTACGACGCGTAGTTAAGTTTTATTGTTCGGCGACATCGAAGGGTGGAGTGATTATGACGGGAGCAGAGCAGGAAGTTTAGTGACGTAGTTTAAAGAGAGAGAGAGAGAGAGAGAGAGAGAGAGAGTGAGAGAGAGAGAGAGAGAGAGAGAGAGAGAGAGAGAGAGAGAGAGAGAGAGAGAGAGAGAGATTCCGTATAGGAGGAAGTTGGCGTTGAGGGATGGAGGAATGGATGAAGGTCCGTAGTGTCCGAGGGGGAAAATGACCTTTATATGGACGCACAAAGACGAGTTGTGTGCGATCTGTTGTTTTTTGTTTCACACTGTACCGTGTTTGTGTAACAGCTTCCTGTGCGGATCCAGACTGAAGAGGGTCCAGCGAACGTTGCTCTTTTTTTGCCAGAGACGGATCAGAACACGCTGTTCACCGCCACCATGATGTCACCGTCGTCACGGGCAGCCAGAGAAACGTTCCCCTCTCACGCTGACTCCAATCTGTCTTCACACGACGACACTTGGACAGAATATCTTTGTGTGTGTGTGTGTGTAGTCCAGGTATTACTCATAAAGCGGGGACCGTAATCTACTTAAACACATTACGGGGACGTGTCCTTCACATGGGGAAAGATTTAATAGTCCCCATAACGTAAATCAGTAAATTATGAGGTGAGGTGAGGTTTGTTCGTGTGGATCCGGTCTGATCCACCTTTTCTCCACCGGCAGCACAATGTGGATCAACACCACATGAGGTTTGGATTATCACAGTATTATGGCTCATCGGTGTGAAAGGTTACTGGCAGATTATTTCTCCTGAAAAGAGAATTATAGAGACACATTATTTGTGGCTAAGATTTGGGCATCAGGTCCTTCCTGGAAATAACTAGATTGTAAATTCATATTATTTGTAATGATTTTATTTATTCTATTTATTTATTATTTGAATCCCAACAACAGTTTTAAAGTAGATATATTCTGCTCATATTCATGTTGATTTTAGTTAGAGTTATTACTCGGAGACACATAACTTTCCTCAAACTGTCCGTCGCTGCAGCTCCTCCTTTCAGCCTGTGTCTCAAACACCAAGACAATTAAGAGAAACTAAACTGAGCTTCTCATCATGAAAACAACCAATAATCACCAAACCTCCAGAAAGGGACCAACACTACTAACCAGGGATCACCACACCTCAGCTCACACCATTACACACAGTGTCTGGAGGCTCCCAGTCTTTATCCACTTGACTCTGATGAGCAGCAGTGGAATCAGCAGCACTCGAGGACCCTGGAGGAGCCGAACCACAGAAACAACAAGGAACAACCGCACACGGCACAACGACTGAAACTCTTTCTCCCGTAAGAACAAACAACAACAATCTATATCGAGGGACCGTATGGATACATGGACGGCATCTATAACTTGAAAAACAACAACTAAAAGATGTATCCACGAACATTTAAAACAAGCAATGTTTCCTACCTCCCCTGCAGGACAACAGTGGGAATGCTGCTTATTTGTTAAGGCACAGTGGACAAGACATTTTCTCGCGGGTCTTCAGGTGGATTGGACAGATGGACACTACACAGAAACTCCGTCATCAGACATGATTCCTGCACAAACCATAGAAAGCAGCAGACACTATCTATGTCTGTCTTCCTGGCCCATGTAGACCGCAAAGTCCGAAACCGAAGACGATCTGGTCTACAGAGGATTTCCGTGATCGGCGTCACTAGCTTGTCCCGCTCTTGGCGAGCAGAGCTGCAGTTGGACATGATGAGAAAGTTTTAATGCCCCTTGGTTATATTAACATGTTTACAGTCGTATCGGAGTTCTCGTCCCTTGGCACCATTAACTCTTTGAAAAACGGTCAATCACTGAAGTGCAAGGGAAGAATCCATCTGTTAAATCCTTTGTCTCTCGAGGATCTAAGGATGCATTTGAGGGACCTTTTGAAATGGGACAGTCCGGTCGCACCGGTCGGTCTTGAAATGCAGCCTCTAAAGGATGCAGCCCCTGAATTGAGACGCAGCTACTGTCCTGTCCCCCTGGACAGCTTCACTGTAATGATAATAACAATATGGCACTAGCTTGCTTCCCTGTTTACCTCAAGAGAGTGGATAAGACCCTTTGCTGCCCACCGCTGAGAAATGGGCAGCGAGCACGGGCAGAGCCGAAGCACTGGCAATAAAAATAAAACTTTGTCATCAGACAAACCGACTCAGTCGCTCAGCTGCTTCGCTGTCAAACAGCATTTTTCATGATGTCCTTCTTTTGCCAGTTTGGCCACACGATGTAAACCCTCCCTGCACCGAGAAACCAGATCCAACTCGCTGGATTTTGAGGAGGCAGACATGAAGTGATCCGTTAACACCAGCAATGAGCAGTGCCCATTGTGACCGAACCCAAGTGGCGCCTGTTTTACGTCACAAACTGAAACATGATTCATTTTCCTCCCTGACAAGTCCAGGGGATGAGGGGAGGACAGAAAATAAACGTCAGTCCAGTCGCGACGCCCCTCTGTAATTTGTCAGTGCATTAAAATTATTAACGTATCCATGTACAGTACAGATCGTTTATACATTATGTGACAAAGTCCTTATATCGGTGAACCTACGACTTACCAAAGTGCTCTTAAGCAAGACGCAGACGCTGCAGAACCTGAACCTGAACACTGCAGGTGAGGATCAACAACTCATCGTCATGACCCACATTCAGACCCAGAAGTTATTTTCCTCTGATTAAGTCACGTATAAATACTTGTTACACACTGTGATCGCACGTCCCTCATCAGTGACGAGTGGCAGGTCCGTGGTCTATTTCTGTGGAGGTCTGATGTGGAGGGAGCGTGCATGTGAGGCAGCTGCAGACGAGGGGCCAGGAATCTGAAGCACACACACACACACACACACACACACACACACACACACACACACACACACACACACACACACACACACACACACGCCGGCAACCTGACCCGGTGGCGGCTTGGACCCTGGACGGTTATTTAAGTCGACAGACGCACTCGTCTTTGTGTGGATCTGCGTCAGACACAGATAGAAATGTTTTGCACGGCGAAGGAGAATAGTTGTCACAAACGACGATGAACTCATCATTTACTAATTAATAATATTATATTATAATATAATTCAATAACAGGTATTGACTTATCTTTATGGTCAAATGGATTTTGTAAGTAACTGTGATACAACAATGAAAAGGTTTAGAAAATTCAGTTTTTACCTCTGGTTAAAAGTTAAAATCTTGTGTTTTGTCACCTTAAATTAAAAAGTATAAAGTTGGTAACTTTACAAACTTAATAAAGTTAGTTGAAGCAAATACTTCCCTATAAAAAATATAGTCTTTGTTCTCTTTATTTAAAAACAGTAATAAGCCGAACAATTTACAGTTTGTCCTTTTTTTACAATGATGGAAGGTTCAATTAAATGTTAGTGAAGTGATATCATGTTTTAAAGTTCTCATATGGCTTTGATGAAACGTCTCATTTAATTCCGTTTAATAAGCGCTAACGACCTGGTGCTGCTAATTAATCGTTTAATCACGTAATAAAAACCAAGTGACAACCTGTCAATCAATCCGCAGTAACGTGGCTGCTTTCATTCCACTTCCCCCTGCGCTGATTATAATGACTGGAACTAATGAGCTTTTCCAGGCAGAAACTTACACCGGTTTACATATTACATAACAAGTCGTGGGAGAGGAACCCACCAGGGAATATTCAGTGAGAAATAAACAGGTTCGTTAGTTCATTTCTTTGCTTATTACACACGACGGGTTCAGATGCAGACACAGAAGAAGGAAGCTCGTCACGATGGGGTTTAGATTATTATTGAATCATTGTTACTTTTTGATTCATGTACAACAAATAGATTTAGACACAATAGAATTATTTAATGTTACACTTCAGTTCTGACACAATCCACTGTCATAATTAGTTTCTCTGTGTGTTTGTCCACGTGCCTCCATTTAAATTTTGTTTTTAAATATGTGTGGATCTTGATGGAAATAATAAGACATATCAAGGGGGTTGGTATCGATGAGTGTTTCCAATTCTGTGCAAATAATAATCTATTGAGTTTAAATGTGGTTTCATAAATGAAGAAGCTTTTTTTGTACGGTAACAAATGTTTTAATCTGACTTCTTATTTATGGAACAGCTATGTCAACAGTATATGGTCAAATTTAATAAGTTCATTCTCCTGAATAACTTTATCTCACTTAGACTTTTAAAAGCCGCCTGAGAATAAAGATTTATATCCGCTCTGCTACCACAGTTAATCAATTTCAAAGTCAAACAATCAGGTCACGAAACAAAAAAACGAAGGCAGCTACTTGATTAAATTTAGTGAATATGAATCATAATCCAGAAATTCACTCTCACATACCCACAAATACACAGAGAGACTGAAATAGCTTCAGCTGCACATGCACAGACCAACACCTCGCATGCTTTTGATGTGACCCACAATCCACATCTGCGTTATCCAGGCATCAAGTGTTTAAATGAAAACATCCCCATACATAAATACACGGTGAGCACATACATGCACATACTGTTCCTCCTGAGCTGACTCACAGCAGAGGTCCTTTATTTGTGTCTAAGGACAGAAACCTCCAAGTCACTAAAAACACTGGGCACCTGTTCCCTGGATCCCACCGGAGGAAATTCAACTCCCCTGTCACCGAGTGTGTGTGTGTGTGTGTGTTTGTGTGTGTGGGCGGGTGTCAGTGACAGGAATGTTGACACCGGCCTTTCATGTCTCACGTGGACACCACTTCCTCTACTACCCGTCCCTATTTAAAGGCCCGTCTGGAGCCAGAGGGGCTTCAGCAGCGGATTAAAGCCAAAGTCCTCGCACTCTTCACACCAGCGGCTCACCCACTGACCGACTGACGATCTGAAAGGCGCTGCATGTTTTTGTGAGGATGCATCGCGGCTATAAAGGCTGAGACGTGTGGACGCGATCAGCTGGAACGTTAGGACGAGTTTTCAAGATACGAGTCCGAATCTGGAGTCAAAGGAAGCTGATAATCAAACGGAAGCAAATTCTTCAGATTCAACTTGTCTTTATTAACTCATCTCGAAATGTCAGAGAACACAATTTGAAACTTTTTTTGTTGATCCAAAGTGTTTTAAGTGTTTGATAACACTCACCCTTGACATCTTGGACCTGGCTAACTCGAGGACAATTGACAACTTATTCTTTTTAGAATTTGTTTCCAAAGTCCTGGAAAAAACATAAGTAAAGTAAAACAAGGATTTCTGGAAAAAAAAGGTCTCATCTGGAGTCCTGTCGCGATGAGCAGCGGGGGCACCACCACGGTTTCGCCACAGGAGCCTCAGGCTTTCAAACGAGCGGTGCGGAAGATAAAATGCGCCGCCATGGTGGCCAACTTGGCGAAGAGCTGGCAGGGTTGGGCCAACGAACACTCAGACCAGCAGGATGCTATCCCGAGCGGCTGGATGCCTGAATCTATCGAGGAGAAAGACGAGAAAGAACGCCAGCATGTGGTCAAACTTACCGTCACCCCACGTGTTATCGCAGGTGACGCCTCCGACGACAGCGGGAAAATTAGGACTGTTTCTGTCCACAAGACCGTCCAGCCAAAGCGCAGCGAGTGCAGCAGCAGTGACGTGGTCAACGCCATCCGCGGCAAGATGGAGTCAGGTCCTGAGGAGAGCAAGCCGTTCCTGGGCAACGAGTCACCGACACGGCGGCGCCAAATGAGGTTACTACAGAGCGCAGGAGGAGGAGGAGGAGGAGGAGACAGGAAGCAGCTCCTCCAGGAGAGGAAGCTGGGGTCCAGGAGCAGCAGTGTGGACACAGAGGACAGTGGACTGGGAGAGGAGGCCGGGCTCAGCGACAACAGTGAATCCAAAACCGAGCCGGGTGACATTCTGTCCAAGAAACAAACCAACAAGCCCAAGGTAGAGTCGCTAATCACAAATGTTACAGATGGAAAAAAAATCTTAATATACTGTGATAAGCAAAATACATGCAACCCACCACCCAAGACTATATTTGCAACCAGCCCCTGAACGTATCTAACAAAAACACTACACTCCAAACTAAAATAGACGTAGTATAGAGGGCACAACATGGCCGAGGTCAAACAGTCTTCACAAGTCTTTCACGTCCCACCAGATTACAAACACTCAAAGATCAGATCAGTAGTTTTCTTTATTAACCTGTTAAAAAACAAATAAACAAACAAACAAACCAACAAATGTACAAACAGAAGAGATGATAACCTCTTTGGTGGAAGTACTTAATGATTGGTGATTGGCTGCTTGATGTGTTGATAAGCGTTCGCAAGCGTTTGCTAAAACCTTCCACAGGATATGGATCAGGTGCTTGTTCTGCTGCCCCCTAGTGGCCGAAAAATAACATCAATTAATAATTTTACGTGATAACTAACTTGACCAAGAGAGGTCGTCTTTTAATTAATTATCTCCTAAAAGTCCTTGTAAGTTTTATTTCGTCTCATTAAATATGTAACCGTTTGAAAAATAACGTCAACCCTGACTGTCCTGTACGAAACACGTTTCCCTGCATTGACTTCCACCTCCCGTAGCTACGGGCTTAACTGAACCTCTGGTGAGTGTCCTTTCCAAATATCAACGGAAGCTGAAATAATACCGAGGGACGAAGCTGCTGGAGGCATTTTTTCGGTCATTCGTCCTTTCAAAGTGTGGAAAGACAAGTGAAAGTGACGCGATGACGGAAAAGGCCAAACTCTTTTATTTCTCTGGCTAACATCCAAAAACCACTTATTTCGTGATAGAGGTCATTTGCACTTGGTCCTTTGCGCACTCCCGTGTTGTTAGACACAGGCTTACGGAGGAGATAATATAACCCTGCATAATTACCCTTTAATTACATTTTTTAAGTATGAGGCAATCTGTTATACACAAGTTTTGACAGGACCCGTACGAGGCCCTTCTGTCGGCGTTCTATGACCACAATAAATGTTTCGTCCGTCCCTGAATCAAACACAGGGGGGGGGCATAAATACTCCCACACAGTCGCACAGCGTGAATAAACAAGGTAGAGCAGAAGTCCCTTTGATGTCACCTGCAGAAATCCAACTCCCTCACTGTCACCAAACAACATAACTCCGGGACTCAAACCTCTCCTATAAAAGGCAAAGGCAGCAGCCGGAGGGGGGGGGGGGGGCCCGCGGCGTGTCACAGGGGTCGCCAGAGAGCGGGGCCAGATCATAAAAACACAAGCTGTACTGCAGCGCAATGGAATATATGCGCAAATAAATATAGTCGTGCACTGCAACGTGTTTCCCCCACCTGACCTTCAGGTGGCACAGCCGGCGAGGGGGGGGAAACGGGGTGAGGGCGAGGGAGCAGCGAGGGACATGAGAGAGAGAGAGAGAGAGAGAGAGAGAGAGAGAGAGAGAGAGAGAGAGACCACAACAACTAGACCAGAGAAATATAAGACTCCTTGCAGAGATTCCAGAAACCGTATTAAGACGTTTTATATCGTTAATTTCATATTGTAAATGTAAAATGAATCACAGTGACTTGATAAATATATTAACCAGAGGCAGTGCTGGGATATTTGAATAATAACACTCTCATGTTAATAAGAACAAGATGGAGAAAGGGTTGTAAAGTATAATGTTGGCCTCTGGCAGAACTGTTAATGAATGTGCTGCCAAACTTTGTTTTTTACGACTAAGGCATGTTTTTATCATTCAGGGTTTGTGCTTATTATAGCATCGTACTTCATGGAGACATCTCGACAGTCGAGCTGATCAGAGGCAAACAAACAGCAGCTCTGAGTCGGGCTGCATGAGAAACTATTAATAGGGTCACTGCACACTGGTGTTGTTAGAGTTTAATGTTAAAACTGGCTGCCTATTGCTGGGAATGAGTAGGATGGTTATACTGGTTTCAAGCCAATTACAATGCTTTAAGTACATGTACCACTACGTTATATTCTCCATTTAGAATTTTACAAAAACAAAAAGTACAGAATTATATAAGCTTTTTATTAACAATGACATGAAATATGTGTAATTGTAAATAATCTTTTAAGTTTGACAGAACAAGTGCAGCAACATGTTAGTACCAAAAGTAAAAGTACGTGACGACTGCGCTCTGTGAGAAATGTACTTCAGTGTAAATTTGTTTATAATATTACAAAGGACTGATTATGATTCTACTGAATATTTGAAAGTAAAAGGTACAATATTTTCCTTTAAGATGTTAATTCCAGTGTCGTAAATACTATACGGTATAACGGAAATATTCAAGTACAGTACAAGTACCTCAAATCTGACTGAGAAAATAATGATTCATCGCACCCCCCAAGAGGCACAGAATTTTTTTTTTTTAAAGGGGAATCGGGACACGATCAGTCGAAGGGTTCACAGAGTTTCGTGAAAGGTTCCACAGATACAAGTCTTCACTTTTCACAGACCAAATACCAAGGAGATCTGGTGACACTGCTGTGAAGGCCTGGCAAGCTGAGGAAAATACCAAGAGAGGTGGAGAGGTGGAGAGGTGGAGGGAGGGAGGGAGGGAGGGAGGACACGACATGATTGGAGAGAGGAAGGAGAGAACTGAGTGGAAAGGAAGAGAAGAGACAACAAAACAAAGGCAATAACAAGAGGGAGGTTGTGATGAACGAGGGCATCGAGGAAGACGTGAGGAGGAGAGTCTGAGAGGGTAGAAAAAGAATAAAGAGAGGAAATAAGAGGCAGATTCTATAATCACTTCAAAGTTTGAATTATCTGAAGAGCAACAAAACCCTTATTCTTTAATATTTAAAGTCCTGAGTCCTTAAGGTCGTGTAATGTTTGATAACTTCCATTAACACATATGTGCAAAGCAAAGGCCAAGCACGGCATCAATTACACTAAGTTGAACTTAGAAAGTTTATTTTAAGGTGGAGGGTCGTCAATCAATATCCATACACAGCACTGTAACAACAACAACAACCTACAGATCAGCAACATCTTCAAACAGGATACAGAGGGTGTGTTGGAAAAGTAATCGAATACGCTAAAACTATTTTGTTTTGCACGTCAGGGAAAGTGGCAGCAAGTGAAGGACATTGAAACCAACATTTAAACTTGTGCAGGAAAGGTCAAGATATCCTGAATCCTACTGTTCCCAGAGTGCAGCTCGACGAAATGTGTATTCTCGAAGCCCAAGTCATGATAATTCTGATAACATCACCGTGACATTAACCTGGGTTATGTTCTCCGACTTGACAAAGGTCCTACACAGCTACAGAAGATACAATATCTCTGTTTCCACAAGCTGGAAGTTCTCACCATCACTGGCCAACATCAAGCTAATTAACGGTGTGAAATCCGACCGATCCTTGCACCCTGATGTTAACCTGTATGCCGTCATGTATTTCCAGATCAAGCTTGCCACGATGGGCGACATCAAAAGCCGCTGGCAGCAGTGGTCCAACCAGCACATGGAGGGCCAGAAGCTCAACCCCTTCAGTGAGGAGTTTGACGAGGAGTACGCCATGGCCCAGCGCCTCCGCAAGGGCGACTCCGGCTACGGTCGACCCAAAGATGGCTCTAAGACGGCGGAGAGGGGCGACCGGGCCCAGAAACACATCTACAGGGAGATGGAGGAGATGGTGTGGATTATCAGAGAATTGGGCTTGACGGACAAGGAGGGGAGGACCATCATTAGCTTCGGCCGGCTCTTCGACCGCTACGTGAAGATCTCGGATAAGGTGGTGGGCATCCTGCTGCGTTGCCGCAAGCACAAGATGCTGGACTTTGAGGGGGAAATGCTGTGGAAAGGACAGGACGATGCCGTCCTCATCACACTGAGGGACTGAGGACGGACGTGACATCGTACAAACATCCGAAACAATACACAAACAACAAACACGACAAATCTCCCACAATAGCCAGAACTGAGAAACAACGAAACGCTCGGATGAATATTTGAGAGAGACATAACAATAATCTCAAAATCCACACATTACACGCAGCTTCAGTGATGAACTGTAAGGAAATAATAGTTTAATTAGTAAAAAGCCCCAAAATCTAAACACAAAATCAAAAAAACTTTATTTTGTTCATACTTTAAACTGCTCAAATGTTTAATATACATAAATTACTGTCCAGACATATGAGTGTAATCTACACTCACACCAGACTCATTAGTTCTTCTCATGTACCTGACGGGTGGTCCGGTGAAGGGAAACTATCCCTAGCATGCTAACCATGCTCGCCTCGCTAACTATGCTACACGCTACACGGCCTGAGAATCCATCACATCCGTCACGTGTGAAAGCTCAAACCCCGACACACGGAATATTGAGACGTTTAAGTGTTTTGGATTAAGTTAATGAAAACAGGTCGAAAAACAAGAATTACACAACAATATGACCTGAATGTTTGTCACTAGCAGAGCTCAAGTTACGTGATTGAGCTAATATCTACATTAAGATTAGGAAATTTGTGAATATACTTTTTAAAAAAAAAACACTTGTGTTATTATATGTATGTTTAGTATGTTACATTAAAATGTGTTTATCTTTACATAGGCGGTCGCAAGTGATCTGTGAATTTACATGTACGTCAACTGACTGAATGTTTGATGTGTGACTGTTTACAAGAAAATAATTGTGAAATATAATTTACCTCATTTTGAATTTTGGACAGACTCCACAAGCTTAATGATTACTTTTCTTTGGATTAGGTTTTCACAAATTTTATGCAACTCATCAAAACAAATTAAACGGTGTTTCTGACAGATTTAAATCAGTGGAGCCTCACATCAGATTTACACCGAAACGTGTCTGTGTGTCGCAGCAGTGAAACAATATTCTACCTCAACGTTTGAATGAAATGATTCACGGGTCATGACGGTGCCGTAATGCCGTTTGATGACAACCCTTTATCCTAAAATAAGACCAGAAACAATTAAAGACGTCAGAACGGTTGTTCACAGTTGTAGGTTTAACTTTGTATTCCAGTGGGTTAATGCTCAGCTTCTTGGACGCCTCCCCGGTGTCCTCATTTTCTGATGTCACCGCTGCAGTGAATTATGGCCCATTCACTCTGAAAGTCTACAGGGTTGCACACTCGCTGAAAAAAAATCCTTGGGGGGGAGTCTCCAGAAGTTCATGCCAGAGCCCTTAAGCGCCTGCTGATGCTGCAGTGAGACAGTCTTAAGCCCTCGCAGTCTTTGCGGCTGTCAGTCCAGACTCAGTTGGCAGATCGCTGAGCTTTTTCACTTTTCCTCCTCACTACACCCACCTCTGCGACCGGGGTGTCTCCCAGAGGAGACGGGGGGGGGGGGGGGGGGGGGGGGGGGGGGGGGGGGGGGGGGGGGGGGGGGGGGAGTGGTGAGGGAGAGCAGAGGCCGCCTGAGACATCCCAGATCCCTGCTGTGGATTTATAAGATTCCTTTACATTTAATGTTTATCACCAAAACCTATATTCATCATTTCTTGATTCTCCTATTTGGATATTTCTGCCATTTTGTGAGAATAGGCAAATAGAACTCAGAGCACATTTTTAAATGTCGGAAGAGAGCAAGAAAGAATGATATCTGTGAAATAGATAAAACAAGAGAAGTGGAGGATATTAGAGAAAGGAAAAAAGTTGATATTAGCACAAAGGCAGTCTCATATCTTTATTTCCTCCTTATGTACAAATCTAAGTACCTGAAAATATCAGATGGCAAAACAAAGAAGCGACTCGTCTGTATCGAACTCCGTCCTCTGTGGCGTCAGTGTGTTACTGAGGTGAAACACGCTGTTGTTTGAATCGTAATTTCCCCTGCGGACAAAATGATTTACAGTTTGTCTCCATTTGCATTTGCACCATCTGAAGGCCCCTCGCTGCTTCATCCAATTTTACTGTGTGAATGTGTCTCCGTGTCGTCGTGCATGCAAGTCACGCTGGAGCTCAGTGTGTGTGTGTGTGTGTGTGTAAGAGAGAGAGAGAGAGAGAGAAAGTGTGTGATGTGGTAACTTATTCGTCCGTAAGTCTGTGCATGAGTCATGCCTCAGCGTGTGCATGTGTGTTGGTGTGTGTGTGATTCCATATCTATCCAACAGTGGAACTGCCAGTTGTTACACACTTAAAAAACGACTGCTGAGCCAACAGGGGACATCCTGCAGACCAGTGCTGGTCGTGTTATGAATCACGTTGAAATTATGTTGAATAAATTGAAGTGTCTGTCCAAAGAATTCAGGGCGTCCAGGGATTATTTGTGTATTTCTAACACACAAAGTTAAAACTGAAAGTGCAGTCAGGAGCATTGTGTGTTCGTGTGAATCTTCACGGCACTCGTGAAGCAGCTTGAGGTTCAAATCTTATCTGTTAACGTACCAGATGTGTCAAAACCAATCCTGCTGCGATGCCTCCCAACCTCCTGCTACTGGGAAAGAACTACAGAAACAGGTTTGTAGTTACGTCATGAAACGATCTATCTACCATTTCCAGAAATATCTGTGTGTGTCTCCTCAGCTTCACACTCAGCAGGTGTATCGTTCGTAACCCAAGGAAGAGCAGAGTTGAATTTGGACACGTGATACTTTCAATATTAATAAACTCTGTGCAGACGGATGACCAGAGCTCGGCGGCTGGGACTCATCGACCTAAGTGACGACGACAACAGCGTGTTCACGGACCGACTCCACTTTGAGTGAAGAGTTGAACAGCTCTTAGGTTCAGCAGCAGGTCTTCAATTTGCTGTGGCTCAATTACTGCAGGTCTCCGAAACAAAAAGTGTTTTCCACAATCAAGAGAAACTGTCGTCCAAATTTGGTCGGTGAAGCCTGGCAGCCCCCTGTTGGTAAGATAGGAGTGTGTGTGTGTGTGTGTGTGTGTGTGCGTGTGTGTGTGCGTGTGTGTGTGTGTGTGTGTGTGTGTGAGAGTGAGATAGAGAGAGAGACATTAATACAATCTGATCAGTTTGGTCGCCGGGGAGTCTGGATGTCTGCCAAAGAGAGAGAGAGAGAGAGAGAGAGAGCGACGGAGGGAGAGAGATATTGTGAGTGATGTGGAGAGAACGATGGAAAGAGAACAACAGAGATACAATGAGAGAAATGAAGGAGAGAGAGAGAGCGACAGAAAACAATATGGAGAGAGGGAGGATGTAGGGAGAGAGTATTCCTTCTAGACGGGCCGAAGCTTCGTACTCGCTCGTCCTTCGCTGTCAAACAAAATGAATCCCTCCTCTCCTCTGCTTCTCTCTCCAGCTCCCGTCTCATTCTTATTATTGTGTTCTCCCTCCTCTTCCTCCTCCTCCTCCTCCTCCTCCTCCTCTTCCTCCTCCTCCTCCTCCTCCCCTGTGTCTTTGCTCTGTTCTTTCCCTCCCGTTCTCCTCTGTTCCCGTCCCGAGTTCTGCAGGTTATTTTCAGTTCAGCCGCCTTGATCTGTTCTTTGCTTTTAACTTCCCATGCATGACATCAGAAATGAATTCTATGCTCTCGATTATGCGGTTGAGCACATGAACAGTGGGGGGCAGTAAATCAGGGTGTGAGGAATATGTGAACAAAGATGGACGACATGTCGACACTTCCTCCCGCTAACCAGAAATGAAGCCAGAATAGTCGGCACAGTAGCGACACCTTCTTCTGAGGGACCACCTTCAAATTGAGTCAGATGATGTTACCACCACAAATTCAACAAATACACAATAAAAACACACAATCAAGCATCTAATGATGGATTTAAACAAGTTTATTGACGGCTGGAATAGAATAACAATACACCAAATTGTGCATTTACTCAACAATATAACAGTTTTTCCAAAGAATCTGCAAATATACTGACAGAATGGTGAGTAAAACTTAAAGTTGCACAAGTTTGCTTCTCTTCCGGTAACATTCAGGTCCTCGAGGCTGTAGAACATGAACAACAATTTGGAAAACAATGCTGCGTAATGCTTTGCTAACAATAGTTTGTGTTAATGTTTATCGATGAACAGTGTTTACTTGTAAGAGGAAGTTTGAAATCCAGTGGCTGCTCAGTTTTCGATCGATCAACCAATGCAGCAAGGTCATTTGAATGAAGCCAACAGTTGACATTGAACGTGGCGGGTGTAGGTGAGAATAAATGTCCTTATATGATCTGGATAAACTATTATCAGTGACAAAATTACATTTTCCATGGACGTTGCTTTCAAACGTTGTCCCTATGACATGAAAGATCATATCTCAAAACCAAAAAACATCACCTACATATAATCTAAGGGGCCTCGGGGGGAAATGACAAGTGTCCTCAAAA
Source organism: Hippoglossus hippoglossus (assembly GCF_009819705.1). Taxonomy (NCBI): domain Eukaryota; kingdom Metazoa; phylum Chordata; class Actinopteri; order Pleuronectiformes; family Pleuronectidae; genus Hippoglossus; species Hippoglossus hippoglossus. The sequence continues at coordinate 3,087,572 of NC_047155.1, forward strand.
GGCCTCAAATGATGGTTTAGTGTTGTCGATTTTAAGGCTGTGAATGCTGAAGATAAAATGGCTTTGTATCAAAGGACAAATCACGAGGAGGATTTGCTGTGGCTGGAGCCCAAAGAGCGTCGACACCGGACTGAAACGTGAACTCACAGCAAAAAGGTGAAGGGTCAATTTATCGGGGGGCCGTGTGGAGAAACACAAGTTACAGAACTCCATGGCACTTCGATTCCCACTGGGGTCACCCGACCTAAAAATGTATTCCCTCGTGTTAACGTGGAACACTTCGGATGAGGGGATGGAGCAGATGGCGTGTGAGGGAGGCTTTTATTAGGGCCGGGGTTTCGTTGGGAGCCTCCGCGGCACAGTGGACGGGAGGAGACGAGGTGCTGTCGGGATCCAGCAGCCGCCGTTTCGTAACAGCCACAGAGGAGCTGCAGCTTCTCTTTCATCCTCCCACTCCTGCACCTCCTCCCCAGGAGAGGACATGATATGTGTCTACAAATGTACACAGTGTGGTGCTAAAAGGAAAGGGACACAAACAGTGCACGCTTCCTTTCTATATAATTAAAACCCATGTACTTATGAGGAAAAAAACCGATATGGACAATTTACGCTAAGGATTCGCTTTTAGTTTGATCTTCTGCAAAAACAGGCCGTCTGGAATAATCAGGATTAATAAATATGAGTTTTTCACTGACATTTGCTCTGAGGGGTCCACAGACCACAAACATATGTTGGATATGGTGGCTGATATTTCCAAAAGTTTGTTTTTCAATGTACGTTTTCCTCAAATCGTATCTACCTGAGTTGTTCCTATTATATGTTGCTATTTGGACCCAGGAAATGCAAAAGCACCAGAAAGCCTGAGAGACGTTTTCATTGAGAGAGCATTGACGTAACTGTATCTTAATAAATCCATTTAAAATGTATTGTTATAGTTATGGCCCTTTTAGATTTGTTTGCATTTTGCTTATGTGTTTATCCTGAACTGTAAATTCACCAACATCCTCCAAACCGAGTGACCATATTCCCAAGGTCGTTTGTTACCTCCTTCTGATACGACCCAGAGGACGTCTGAAGTATCGACAGGCATAACGAACCTTGGTCGTCATAGTTACAGTAATAGGCTTTAGGTTTGGGAACAGATCTCGTTCCTTTAGATTACAGGACGTTCGTTGTCATGGCTGCAGAATTGAAAATGTGTTATAAGTTGAGGAACAGTCACGGATAACAGAAACAAATGGTTGTTTTTTTTTACACCAGTAATGAATAACGGTCTCCTGTGTGAAATTACTGGGATTTGTTGGCGCATCCATCGAAACCCGACCGTCCTCCTGCAAACGTGGAGTCTGTTGCTCGTTATAGAAAATCGTCTTTTGCTTTGTTCTTCTTTGGGTCTTAACAAGCTGCTGCACAGACGGTCTTCAATGTACAGTTCAGGAAAATGTATGAGGGACTCGTGGTTCCACCGTCTCTAACACGAATCATGTAAATGTTTGCTACAACAGCCACGTTGTTGTGCACATGCAGATGAAGTCAGTAAAGGTGAATGGCATTGGAACATTTTAGGGAAATACCTGTCAACCGCTGCTAAATGTGAGTATCTATGATAGCATATATATAAACCAACTGTTTTCCCTTTTTATCTTAAAGGAAGTGAGCGAAAATGTCTGTTTTTGCAGAATGACGACCTAAAAGCCAGCGAGGGTTGAAAAAGACCCCGACAGATCTTTTTTTTTTTCAATGTACTCTACTTGATTGAAACCACACGACACCATAACGAGCATTTAAACATCAATAAAGAAACAGTAGAATCATTTTTCTAAGTTTAGAAAATAAGTCTTGTTTAGAAATAGGTCAGAATCCTCGACTATCTATGCTGCAAAAACTTTTTTCCTTTTTTTTTTTTTTGCTCAGATGGTTTACACACCACGGAGGGAGAAGAATACACAAACGTTGAAATACCTGCGTGTCAGAAATTCAGTAAGAACATTCGCAAAGTTAATCGTCTCCCTCGATGACACTTGAATTACTTTTAGTGATGTTTTTTTTTTTTTTGCGTGGTTTCGATTCGCTTGACGTGACATTTCTTAGTCCTTAGCCCTGACAAAATGTATATCCGTGTGTTTAAGGCCTCTACTTACATTACAATTGATAGTAGTGGATACATCATGAACATCCATGTGGCGGATACAATCAGAATACGGGGGGGAATGCAAAAACAAAAAGAAAAATGTACATGATCATCGTTTCCATTTGAAGTTACACAATGTCTCAAACGAACTCAGACAAGTGAACAAGAAGCCGTTGAAGAACAAAATGACAGAATCAATTTTAGTGAACAAACACGAACTCTTAACCCGGCTGGCAATGTCGGCATTCATGTCTGAACAATGCTCTTGCGTGGCTCAGCTGTGTTCATGTGTACGCCAATGTCTGCACACGTAACCATCATAGACGACCCATCGCTCACTGCATGCTATTCACACTACTGCTGCCATGCTGCTCCGTCCCAAGAGGCACGGAAAGTACTTTAGATGGTATTTCAATTTGTATAAAATACGTGTGTTATAAAGGCAGCTGCTGCAGGTTAGATGTCCAGAGATGGGAAACTTCCAGGATGGTTACCACTGCTAATATACAAAACCCTCATATCATCCATCTGCAGTAAAATGTCGCTCATTATCATGCAATATAACTTTCTGTTTACACCACAGTCCCTGTTCTTTCCCCCAGAATGCACTCTGCTTCGTGGGTTATTGAGAATTTTAATGCCACTTGTGTAATCGTTCCTCTTTGATTGGTCCTCGATTTGGAAATCAGCCCTCGAAATATGTTTGAATTTTGGCACAAAAGAACACGGACAAAAAAAAAAAACCACATTCCTCAAGTCACAGTCAAAGACATTGATTGATTTTTCAAATATATTTGAGTTATACAACTCTTCTAATATCACCATTTTTTAATTCATTCCCTTTTATTAAAAAACCTTCTTGTTCTAGCTACCAGGCAGTCGTTACTTTAAAATCCATGCTTCTCCAATTTAATTTGACTTGTGAAAAATGATCCTGCATTTTTTCAAATCTGAAATTCTCATGTTGAATAAGGGAATTAAATTTTAGCTTATGATGATTTTCACAGAGATCCTCAGACTGAGCGACGCTCTCCCTCCAACAAGTAACAGAGAACAACGTGAATGTGCTGCAGTAAAATGACAGACCTTGAAAAAGGTGGTTTTCAGTTTCCTGCGATCGGCTTTTCAAGATGTTTTAAAGGAGACAGATGATTTTTCAGTTCTTCTTCCCTCCAGTGTATTATAAAGGTTGTTTATTTAACATAAGGGTGAAGGGAGCTCGTCTCCTCCACAGAAAACACTGATGCTCCTGAAACACCTCAGTCCGAAGTCTGGATACTTGTGATCCACCATTTTTGCATAAAATACGCCTCATGGCTACTCTGACAAAATCAGGGGAAGAGAGAATGGAGCCGAACATTTCCTACATGTGCTGAAAGTGGTTGACCAATCACAACAGAGAGAACCAGCAGCTGGCCAATCAGAGCAGACTGGGCTTCATCAGGAGGCGGACCCTTGAAGAGACAGGAGCTAAAACCGAGTGTTTGAGACAGAGGCTGAAAAGAGGAGCAGCAGCGATGGACAGTTTAAGGAAAGTGACGTGTTTTCTGAACATCAGAGCATGAAAACATTTTTAATTTAATAAAATGATCAACCTGAATATGAGAAGAATATGTCTCCTTTAAATCATATTGACGACAGGACGTTTGCCACATAACTTAATTTGTCTTAATCCGACTGCCCTGAAAACCACCGGCTTCTCATTTCCCACAGTTTGTACAGAGCAACTAAAAAAACAGTAATGACTTGATGCTGTTGTGATTATTGCTTTACAGAATGTAGCTAATTTGTCTGGAAATAGATTTAATATCCCTGCAACGCTGCTACTGGCAAAACAGAGTGAAACACTCTATTGGATGGTTTGATTGCGATGTAAGTTGATGAGTGTGAGAGAAACTTTCATCTGAAATATTGCCTTGAAGTTAAAACACAGAAATTACTTAGCAAAATATCTTCTTTTTTTTTTCTTTCTTGTTTTTCTACCATCTTTCACTTTATGTCCGTGAAAGGAAAATAAGCCAAAAATTAAATTCAGACACTTCTGTAAAAAAATCTTGCTTAAATTGCTACATATCTATGTTTTCCTTCATTTACATTGGTTCTAAACCCAAAGTACATAAATTAGTTTCTCCTCTCTCTGTGTAGCGTTTAGCTCATGCTTAGCCTTATCAATTTGTCTGCTAATTAATTAGACGTGTAATCAGGCATGCGGATGCTAACAGCTAATGCTACAATCGTTAACGGTTAACTAGCAAGGCTATCCTTTCCCTCCCTCCGAGGTTTAACATAAGTCAACTAAATCCTTATAGATTCACTTTGGCTCACTCCAAAGGACACTAACAACCATAGAATTCACTTGTAAAAAAAAATGAATCATAAAGTTCCCAAATTAAACACATACACTGTTATTCAACAAACTATAAATGTCTCTACGTTGTGCACGTTGTGTTCCCTTTAAATTCCTATTTTTGTGTCCTTGTTTCTGAAATCGGTGAAACCTGACATGGGTCCAGACAGATCCTTTGTTTCGGATGATGCAAAGAACATTTCATGCTTCCTCTTCCTCCCTCTCTTTCCCCTCACTCCACTCTGAGTCGTACCATGGTTAATCACCGGGTGCCTGTGGATTAGGGCTGTAATTTAGAATAAAGGGGCTGCTTCTCCGCACGGCCCTGAACGCTGCGGTCACGTGGTTGTTTCTGTTCCTTCCTCGGGATGGCACGTGCCATTAGGTAACTGAAGAAGAGGAAGGAAGAAGAAGACACTTGCTGGTTGAGATTGGCAAAGTAGAACCTGTTTTTTTTTTAAATAATCGTTAGCCGAAGCCTTTTTTTAGTTTGAAAGAGGGAGGAGGAATGTTAAAAATCTACTTCTAGAGTTGCAGCTAATTGAAAAGCGTTTCAATACTACAATTAAACTGGGATATACAGCAAGTTTTCAGCCCTACACTGTCAGCCACAAGCCACTACTCCCCCCCCCCCCCCCCCACCCCCATGCTTTTGGAAGCAACTGTGATGTCACGTGTCAGTGCTGCTACATGGGAACAATACTGCCCCCTGCATTTGATGTAACCTGCACAACCAAGTGGAGTTCAGAGCCCATTGAAACCTGGCTGGTTCAAGACTGTTTAAAGACGAGATAGTCACACATTTCTGTGGTAAGATCTTAGAATTGTAATTTCCGTCAAATACTATATTAAATGCAGAAGATTCAGACAGAATCCAGATGTAACACCAGATGTTTGAACTTACAGTGTTTCCACGTTGGGCTTCCGTTGATATGCACCAATGCACATGTGAGAAAAAAGGTTCTGGGTCTTTTATATTTATACGAATTTCAATTAATCCCTTTTGGCTCAAACAGAATCACCTGCTGAAGTGGTTCAAACCATCAGATTTCAAATTTGACGAACCACCAGGTAAACTAGGGCCTTGAATCACAATTTTCATTTTCATTCCTACCAAACATAACACTTACTGATTTGACTTAAGGCTCATTGCTGATGCATTGACGTAGGACAAGAGATGAATCCATCTTAAACAATGTAAACGTCACAACCGTATGTTTTTCTGGTGGTACTTCTCTGTTTAGTCTGTTTCTTCTGTGTTCGTTAGACGGCTCCATTCGGTTCCATATCTAATGTTGAGCCTTTAAAAGTGCCCTGCCCCCCAAAACGACTGTAATCAGTTAAATCAGCTAATGTCTTCATCGACTGCAATGAAAATGTACAGGCCCTTCGAGCATTATGGCACATGGTCTTTGGGAACCCAGAACTTGCTTGTGAGCTGAATAGTTCCACCCAGGAACCAATTGAACAGCTGGCAGTGCAGGTAAAACGCATTTTTACTACAGTGCTAACAAACTGGGAGGATAGAAAACCTGCAGAACACCGAAGGGGCCAAATGTGTGACAGAGAACATACGAAAACTGCTCAAGTCAATGTGTTCGAAACCAAGATGTCTCGATTGGTTACAACAAATGAGTCTCTGGAAGTCTTCTTTAGTCCTGCGGCGCACAGATGCATTCACGTACAACCGGTTGACCCCATGCTCCTGCAAACTGGGAGGCTGGGTGTCTCAAACTATCTGGGGACAGTCTCCCACTCTTCCCAGACTGGTGGATGGACAGAAAACACTCAGGGGCCACCCATCCCCTTAATGAGGACACTGAAAGACAACAAGCAGTCCTGGGAGTGAGAATCAAAGGTAGCTGTGAAGAAGGCGCGTAGCTGAAGCAAAGCCGAGCCCGCAGTGTATCGTGGTCCCAACAGGATGTGATCAATGTCGGCAACTGAGCCGTCCTTTGAAGTTTTCTCATTAAGTAGTGTTTTTTTGTTTTTTTCGTCAAAGAGATCCGAGGAGAGCAAAAAGTTCTCGTAAGTCTGAGGGGCGATCTGTTGCAACAACAAAAGAAATGTGCCTCCCACGAGTCTCTGGAAAACAGTCTGATACAATATCAAAAGAAATACAGCGCATTTCCAGTGAGCGCCAGGATTACCTACTGATTTGTAAAATAATTTCCAGATGAGGGGAGTGATTCATTCCCTGGTGTGGTTGGACTTGTCGGAGTGCCGTTGTGTAAGATACTGAACAACCTCCCACTCCAGGGGCAGTCCCCCCTGGTCGACCCTGGCGCAGGTCTACAGGCTGTATAAAAAACGTGTCCAAACAGCAAGAGCATCTCGCAAACAACAAAAATTAAACATCTCTGCGTGAGTCTTAGGATCGCTCGCAACACGGCCCGATGGTGCTCTCCAGGGACATCTGGGACGAGTGGCGAATAAGTGGCGCCATTGTTGGGTCCACCATGGAGGAGGTAGGGAAGAGCTTGTACCAGCCAATCACCATCGTGCTCAGGTCCAGCTCCTCCAATAGAATTCGAGCTACACCCATGAAGCATTTGCGGTCCATTCGTCCGTAGTTTCCCCAAACGATCACCTACAAGAGAAAGTCCCAAGACAAAGGTTCATTTCCATGTCGCACAGATACATAAAAGCATTAAACCTGCAGTGTTTATAATAAATACCATCATTATACCTTTAGTATACCTGTATAAATATCACATTATCCAGAATATACTGTTCAAATCAGCAAAGCTCAGTCTGCTACTCATCAGAATTCAGTTTTTTTTACAAAGGATTTACATGAACACGACAAGGTCCGTAAATCTAACACATAAAACCGTCAGTGGGTGATGAACAAACTGATGAACTGACGAGGTTTAGATGATAATTACTATAATCCAGATGGTTTTTAATCTGTTCTGAAGCAGGAGAGGATCTCAGCACAGAGCAGAGATGTCAGTCGGTGAATGAAGAGGGATTGTGTGTGTGTGTGTGTGTGTGTGTGTGTGTGTGTGTGCGCGTTATAATGCTGATATGTGCCTGGAAACCTGTGTGAGTCTGTACGTTAGCTGTCCTCTGTCTCCTGACACCCTGATCACATCGGGGCTGAAACAGAGACGTCCCCACATCTTGTCAACCAGTGGACAAAATAATCAATATCAGTCCTCTCACGTGGCGGCCTTGTGTGTCCGTGCATGCCAGCATGCCAATTTCTCTGGCCGTTGTGTGTCTGTGTGTGCGTCTGTGTGTCTGTGATTTCCACAGGGACTCAGAGGCCAAATCTGCTTCAATCTATTCCCTCCATCTCTAAAGAGGGAGAATCTTTCTCTCTTTCTGTCGGCCTGCGATCAGCTCAATCCGAACAAGGCCCTGACCTCAACCACTACGACTGAGGAGAGACAAAGAGAGAGAGGGACGAGAAACGGGTGGAAGATGAAAAAGACAGTTCTACTCTCTGGGAATTAGAACAAAGTTAAAAATACGTACGGCAGACAAAACCTGATTTATTTTGAAAAACCGCGTGATGCATTGAAGTGAGGATAAGTACAGACGAGTGACGGATTCGAGGAAACATTGAGTGGACATCCTTTGAAAACACACAGTAACGGTGCAGAGCGGTGACGCCGGTTGCAGCGTTTTTGAGAATCGTTCACAGAAACAACTTTACACATGACACTGAAACAATTTACGGAGGTTTACAACACTTTAAGCCTTTTTTTTTCGTGGACGTTGAAGTGAAGGATGGTGCGACATAATGTTACCATGGCAGCAGCAAGAAACATAATATAAAAACTGTTTTAAGTGACTTTGTTCTACGATGATGAATCTTAATGTTAGCGAGTACGATGATATTCTAGATACAGTGACAGTGGTCATTTGAAGGTATAACACGACGAGTCTCCATCAAATACTTGACACGACTCTATCGCTGCATAAACAAGACAGAATTATTAAGAACGAGAAAAGAGAGATAAAAGTGACACGTTTTTATAGAAATACACTAAAACCTAGATCTATTGTTGGTTCACTTTTTATTGCTTAAATTCAAATCTTCTTTTTTAGCAACAATGTCTTTTATTCTATGTAAATGAAGTCTGTAGTTTTACATGGACAAACCAGAAAACACCGACCGAACACACGTGGAGAACACAATGAAACTTCCTCCAGTCGGAGATAAGGGAGAGGAAATGAGAAGATGGAGAGCAGAGCGGAGGAGAAGACAGCTGATAATTAGAAAGGAGGTGTTTAGCAGCTAATTACTCAGCGACAGCAGCCGAGCGTCCTCGGGCTGTTTTAAGGCTTTTTTCCCCGACGCCTTTTAAAAACCCACAGCTCCGACCTCTGTCACTATTAATCTGCTGTGATTTCTATTGTGTTTTATCAAGTGCAGTGTGAGAATACAGCAAGAACATCCACAGTGTGCGAGTGGGCGTGTTAATAACGAGTTTCAAGAGCTTTTGGTGATGATGGCAGACGCTCAACATTTATTATCCATAGATATTTCTTTTAAGTTGAGTTTATTACTTATAACAGGTGATAATTAGCCTGTTCAGCTAACTCTGATCTATTTCCATTATTTAATCTGTTGATCAACGACCACCAACAACTAAAGTTAATACTCGAATATAAGATGAATACATGGTGACGTTTTGATTAACACGTGTCAAACATCACGTGCAGTGACGTGTGTGGGAGTTAAGGAAAGATTTTGAATGAACTTTCTCGGCTCTCTGCAAAATCAGGAAGTGACAAATTGAAAAGCGCTGCTGATTTCAGCGATTTTCATTATGCAGCGTGAATGAGTTTGATGAAACTCAGAGGACAGAGACAGCGGATAATTAAGAGGGAGGCGTTTAGTGGCTAATTACACAGAGAAAGGATCAGTGGAGCCGCCTGAGGCAGAGGCCTCTGCACCCAGCGAGGAAACACAGCTTAAAACACACGCGTCGTGTGGAAATGAAACAGCAGTGGAACAGAATGATAAGGAAGAAAACACATTGAAATAGTTGATTAAAAAAATGTATAAAAAATAATACCCCAGCTGAAAAGAAAGGAAAAGAGAATAAAGGGAAAAAGGTAAAGAATGTAAAGCAGTTTAAAGGAAGGAGAGAAGTGGGAGAGCTCAGAATCGGCTGAGATAAAAAAAAAAGAAAACCCTCTCTCATCATCGTCCTCATCCTTTTGTGACATTTCAGATCGTGAGAGCAGCTGAAGTCTGGAAATCAGCTCAAACCGTCTGTCGGTCCCTCGGGTCAGAGCCTCGCTGTGAATGTTAAACTCTCCGGCTGCGTTCTGCCGTCGGCAGGAGACACACGATCCTGGAGGAATCTTTTCACAGCGAGGATCCAGAGGCGTTGGTTTGAGTTCGGTAAACGATCGGTAAACCATCGGTAAATGATCGGTAAACCATCGGTAAATGATCGGCATCATCAGTTTTCTCTGTGATGTTATATTACGCTCATTTTCTTATTTCTAACCTAATTCACTTTGTTGGTCATTTCCTTTTGTGCCAGCGGCCATCTTGTGCTGGTGAAATTATTTGGCGCCACGGTATCGAGGTCCCACCGATACACGCACTCGCCCAATCGCGAGTCAGTCTCAGCTGTCAATCATGACGTTTCACTCTGTTTTTACGTCATCAAATAAGAAATTAAAACCAAACTTATCAGAAACATGAACACGTGATAAGAACAACCTAAAATGACAGAAAACATATTACAGAAACATTACGTTTGGTCCATGTCTCATCTGCTAACATGGAGGAGGTGGGGTTTATGACCTATACCGCAGACAGCCACAAGGGGGCAATCAAGAGTATTTGGCTTCACTTTTAAGGAGCTGTCATGTCGTCCATCTTTATTTTCAGTCAAACGTTAGCCTGCTACCACCATAAACTAAGAAGGTGAACAAAGCAAATGTATTCCCATCTTTTAAAACACATTTATTTCAGTTTTCTGAAACAAACCTTGTCTCAACTGACGGAGAACGAGTTTCATTGTGTGTCAGCGTGTGTTGTGTTATGTTTTGTGAAACTGTGGTGTTGAATGTTGCGTCTCTACCTGCACCACTTTCCCCTGTGGGCTCTCGGAGAAGACCAGGACCTGGTTGTAGAGAGGGTCCAGACTCTTCCTCACCGACTTGGTCTTCTTCTTGGCCACGCAGCTGCCGTTCTCCAGGAGGTAAACTTTGATGTAGGCCGCTGGAACCGCACATGACAGAAAAGCTCAAGTCAGGACTCTGCAGCTCTTTTTCAAACCGGCTGCACAGAATTCAGATTCAGGGTTTAAACTTCTCCTGGAAATTCTGTTTGTATCCCACATAGCAAAATTACTTTGGCCCAGATTTGGCCCAAAATCCCCGTAGAATTACATCATCAGAGGTCAAAGGTCAAGGTCACTGTGACCTGTTTGTGTGTTTTTGGCCTCTTGAAGGTGATATCTCAAAACTGCCTTGGAAGAATTTCTTCGTATCCATTGACACAAAGATTTAAGAGACCAAAAGTCACGGTGAGCTTATAGGTATTTGAAAAAATAACCGTAAATAGACAGAAACTGCCCTGGTTGTTGGAGGCATAAAACCATGGTGCAATATTTCTAGTTTTTTTTGCTATTAGCTATGGTTCCTTTATCCTTTTCTTTTTCCATTTGCCGTATTATTATACTGTTATTCCGTATTGATTTTGATTATTTTCGATTTTGTATTCTATCATTTGCCGGCTGTGATTTTAAATCAGCTCACACGGCCAACAGCCCAAAATAGACGTATGGAAATGTAAAGTCTAAAATGTCTCCCAGAGGAAAGTAGAGGAAATTAGTGGTTTAAGAAAAATGAATCGCAAAAGAACCGATCATTAGCTTCCCTGAAATCTAGACGTCCGCCCACGAGCAACTGTTGTCAGCAGCAGATTCTTCCCCTCGAGGAGACGATCTCTACAAAGGGTTTTTATTAACCTGAAATAAATCACTGCTCCGTCATTTTTCACGACATTGATTCATCAGCTGTCCACTGAGTGTTTTTTGATTTCCACTGTGTTCCTGCACCACGCACTCATTAAACAGCTGTGAAGAAGAAAATACAGCTTACTAATTATAGTACAGTACAAACACACACATGCACTGCAAGGCTTTTTGTGCTGCACGTTGCATAAGAAGATTAAAGATTGGAAAGGCCTTCGGGTGATCACCGGCTGCAAAACCAAATCCCCCCACTCTGTGGAAGACCTTCAACTTGCAAACGACCTGAATGAGTTCTACTGCAGATTCGACAGACAATGGACCAGTTCTAACCCTACCCCACATTCTGAACCCCCCCCCACAGCTATCACACCTCTTCTTCCCAGCCTGGACAAAGACACTCCCCCCCCCCCCCCCCCCCACAAAATGGTCCCAGACTGCCCCCTCCCCCCCATCACACCTCTCTCCATTCAGGAGAGAGATGTCAACAAACTACTGAAGAGACTGAACCCCCGCAAGGCAGCTGGACCAGACGCTGTCTCCCCCTCCACACTCAGGTACTGTGCGGACCAGCTGTCTCCAGTGTTCACAGACATCTTCAACACCTCACTGGCTGAATGCGTGGTACCTGCCTGCCTCAAAACATCCACCATCATCCCCGTTCCCAAAAAGCAGAGGATCACAGACCTTAATGACTACAGACCAGTCGCCCTGACCTCTGTAGTAATGAAGACCTTTGAGCGCCTCGTGCTGACCCACCTCAAGGCCATAACCAACCACCTCCTCGACCCACTGCAGTTTGCCTACAGAGCCAACAGGTCTGTAGATGACGCAGTCAACATGGGACTCCACTTCATCCTCCAGCACCTTGACTCCCCCGGCACCTACGCCAGGATCCTGTTTGTGGACTTCAGCTCCGCATTCAACACTATCGCCCCAGCTCTTCTCCGAGACAAGTTGACACAGCTGAGCGTGCCTGAGCCCACCTGCAGGTGGATCACTGACTTCCTGACAGACAGGAAGCAGCGCGTGAGGCTGGGCAAGCTTGTCTCTGAGCCCCGGACCATCAGCACTGGAGCCCCACAAGGTTGTGTGCTCTCCCCTCTACTCTTCTCCCTCTACACCAACAACTGCATCTCCAGCCACCCCTCTGTCAAACTCCTGAAGTTTGCAGACGACACAACCCTAATTGGATTAATCTCCAATGGGGACGAGGCCGCCTACAGAGAGGAAGTTGACAGCCTGGCTTCCTGGTGCAGCCAGAACTTCCTGGAGCTGAACGCTTCAAAAACTGTAGAGATGATAGCAGACTTCAGGAGGAGCCCAGCCCAAACCGCCCCCCTCACCATGTGCGACTCCCCAGTTAAAACAGTGGAGTCTTTCAGATTCCTGGGGACCATAATTGCACAGGACCTGAGGTGGGCTGAGAACATCACCACCATCACCAAGAAGGCCCAGCAGAGGATGTTCTTCCTGCGGCAACTGAAGAAATTCAACATGCCGCAGAAAGTGATGGTCGAGTTCTACACGGCCATCATTGAGTCCATCCTCACCTCATCAATCACCGTCTGGTTCGCTGCCTCCACTGCCAAGGACAAGGGCAGACTGCAGCGGATCATTCGGTCAGCTGAGAAGGTCATCGGCTGTGACCTGCCGGCTCTCCTACACCTGTTCCACTCCAGGACCAGGAAGAGAGCAGGCAAGATCATTGCTGATCCTTCCCATCCCGGCCACCACCTATTCCAGAGACTCCCATCTGGAAAAAGGTTCCGGGCCATCAAGACCAAAACCTCGCGCCACCTGAACAGTTTTTTCCCCATGGCAGTGGGGCTCACAAACAAGCCCCCTGCATCACACTGACTCTGCCCCCCCCCCCCCGCACATAACTTATAACTTATATATTGTTGGCACTATCCGGAACCAATCACTGCACCTTAGCACCGCACGTGCCTATTGTTTTTTCTGTATATATTGTTGTTTTATGTCCGATTTGTTGTTATGTCCAAAGGCACCAACCACACCAAGGCAATTTCCTGTATATGTAAATATACTTGGCAATAAAAAGAATTCTGATTCTGATTCTGATTAAAGATTAAACTCTGCCACATTAAAATCTGGATCAAGGTTCTTCTTGGTCTTCGTGTTACCTGGAGTTTCTCTGTTCTTCTCTTCGTCTTTTGTTTTCATCATGTGTTCTTTCTTTCATTTCACATTAAATACGTTCGTTTCTCTTCTCTCTTCCCTCATGTTTGTACTTTACTCTGTTTACCCCCCCCCCCCCCCCTTCCATCTCTCTAACATAGTTTTCACCAGATATAGTTTTTGCTTGCTGATGCTGTTTTGTTCTTATGTAATTAGGATCAATGGCTGGTTTTAATATTATGCAACAATCTGAGTTTTTAGTTGTTGTTGTTGTTGTTACACAATCGCAAATACAGTAGAATATACAAATATACAAACATCAGCACAATAGAAAGTCTGTTCAAAGACATAATGGACACACTTCTATTATTTTTTTATTATTATATACTTTTAACCAGGCGTTTATCGGTTTTATTGTCTTATTTGATCCATTGTCTTTCGTTAACTTGTTCACATTTGTATTTGCACTGCAGGTAATTTCTGTTTTTACATCAGTGAAATATTTTGTAAACCTGGTTTTTGATATTATTAAATGTTAGCAAATTTATGTGACTGTACTTTGATGAAATTCACTAATGCTGGTTTTAATATCACATTTATAACTACATTGATTTAAAAAAAGATCTATTTATGGACGTAAGAGTTTTATAGAATTTGGTCTGAAACTGGTTTTGGCCACAGCTCAATAACTGCAGCGATAATTATGACAATTTCTCAAACAAATGTCTTGATATGATGATGTGATGTGATATTGATGACATAATAATAATAATAATAATTGAAAAAGTTGAAACTGTTTGTGTGTGTGTGTGTGTGTGTGTGTGTGTGTAGCGGGCTCGTGATGCATTTATCAGCAAAGCAGCGTTTTTCGTGGAGAGACACCTTTGACCCTTGTGGTCCAGCTGGGTCAGACTCACCTGGAGGTCCCTTCGAGCCCGGTTTCATGGTGAGTCCTCTGGCCTGGACGACCTCCACCTCCAGACCTCCGTTCCTCTCCATCAGGCCGATCTCTACATCGCCTGGACGGATGAGAACACAGGTCGAGTGAGAACAGAGGAGGTCAATGTGTGTTTCATTCCAAGTAAGTACCTTTTAAATCAGTTTTATTAGTGAGGTGTCAGTGCAAAGTCTAACATCAATACACAGCGATGAAAAATATGTATTTGTTTTGTAAATTAGGGTGTCCAGTAAACCCAGAAGGAAAAATCATTTATATTAAGTGTGTAAGGATATTTAGGGAACAAAATAAAAGATGTTGCTCCATCTTGAGCTGTTCCAGATTGAATATTTTGCTCTTTCTTTTCCATCGGTGCAGTAAACACAAGTGAATCTCTGGACTTAAACCTCCCTGAGTGACATTAGGAAACATCCACTTTTACAATACTCTCTTTTAGCTCATTGTTTTGATTCGGCTGCACCTCCGCCGTCTTCAAGCAGGTGACGTGAAACTAAAAGAGTCGATGGAGCTGAAACTCGACTAAATGAACATTTCTCTGTGTCCGCTCGATGCTTCAGCAACAAAGTGTTCGCTAACGTGTCCTCTGGCGTGAAATGGATCATTGTGAAACCAAACTTTTCTTCAGTCCACCCACTGAAAGTCACAGTTTCAGCGAAATGTTCCCAAAATGACAAACGCATTCTTTTGAAAGCGACGGAGCGCGGATGACGGCCAAGTTATTCTGGGTTCTGCGACATTATATAACGCTGGAGTGGACAGCAGGTTTGGAGCGGAGCCGGTCCAGTCAGTGTCACTGTTGTCGGGCCAAGGACAGAGTCTGACTGCCAGAGAGGAACCTGACCCACTTACAGTAAATCACGGCTGCATATATCCAGTAAATATAACCTGGAAATTAATAAATGCAGGAGACGATGAGGAGGAACTGCAGCAGGACACGGCTCAGATTTATGAGGCACTTTTTTGTGAAAGGAGAAGTCAACTGGTTCAGTTTTATGAAGAATTAAGGTGATTGTTCTTCTCGCTGCCGGTTTCAGGGACTTTTAATGTAGCTGTGTTGACCCTCAAAACTTAATATTGTATTGTAGCTCAGACATGAATAAGAGAGGGGAGGAGTCTCTGTCTGCATGTGTGGGTTTCTCTCGTAAATCAAACCCGAAAAATGTCTGAGTGAGTCCACGTGAGAACGCAGCAGGAAAATGTACAGAAAATTGAGCGAGTGGACGTGTTGATGAATTTTCTATCAACTGACAGACGCGAAACTAGAAGACTACAAACGTGTCAGGATGGAAACGAGGTGTCACACATGTTGAGAGCAGCTGAACCTCACCCTGAATATCATATCAACATTTGACTGGACGGGTTCCGACTCACGGCTCTAACACACGTAGAAGACGCCAATAAAGATTCAAGACCTTTTGGCGATAATATGTCAAACTCCACAAATCCAGGAAATGTCTGGAAAATTGGGTCCACACCTTTTCTGGAGTTCATGTTTGCAATTTTCTTTTCCCAGAAACCAATCATACAATCTACTTCAAACTTGGCAGGTGTGCTGTGCATTTGGTGCCGTTCAGACATGTGACACATTCAATATTAATACATTTAGAGAAAAAACAGGCAGCCGGCGCTCTGCAGCAGCCGCGGCTCGAACTCATCGACATAAGTGGCTCCGTCAATCACAATCACATTCTCGATGACTTCACGTCTCAAACACGGCTGCATCCGGTACAAAGCAGCGAATCCACGAGTCCAAGCGAGAACAAGAGTCCCACCGATGTGTCATTAGAGCTACAGCAGATCCCTTAATTTCCCTCGGGATCAATATAGTATTTATCTGTCGATCTCACGGCTCCTCACGAGCACTGGAGGTGACATCACATCTCCTGTTTACTTCATTAACGTGTGGAACGTGTTTCTGTTGGTCGTAATAACTTGAACATTTCATTTTCTTAACGTTTGCTCATCACCCAAGAGTGTGGAAGTCTTTTAGACACAGATCCAACATTGTGCTTCTCTATAAACCTTCCATCCATCCATCTTTAATCGATACCGTTTATCCCGTGAGGGTCGCAGGGGGAGCTGCAGCCGATCCTAGCTGACATGGCGAGAGGCGAGTTACACCCAAGACAGATCACCAGTGTGTCACGGGGCCGACATACAGAGACACGAGATTATCACGGCTCACATTCACACCTACGGATAATTTAAAGCCTCCAATCAACGGTTTAGAATGGGTACTGCACTAGTAATCAAACTTTTGAGTCTATAGATATACAGCAATTATAAGAAATAGATGAGGGTCTGACTGTTGGACTTGAACATATAGCTTCTCTCTGTTGAGGAGAGAACAGGAACGTCCTCTCTCACCCATGGAGGTCGTCGCCAGCGTCTGTCGCCCAACGAACTGGGCGGGTCCCATCCCGTCCAGGAAGTCACTGAACTGAGCATCAGATGCCAGACACATGCCGCTGTAGTTCAGGCTGCAGAGACAAAGGGACAAAGAGACAAAGAGACGGATGGTTAAACACGTGACCGGGACTCGCAGGTCTTCAGTCAGACAGAGACA
Organism: Hippoglossus hippoglossus; assembly: GCF_009819705.1. NCBI lineage: Eukaryota > Metazoa > Chordata > Actinopteri > Pleuronectiformes > Pleuronectidae > Hippoglossus > Hippoglossus hippoglossus. The sequence continues at coordinate 3,104,666 of NC_047155.1, forward strand.
GTGACTCAGGGACAGAGGACGACGACAGAAAACAAGAAGAAGTCAGGAGGAAACAGGAAGAGACAAAGAGACTGAGATCAACTAAACTCAGCCTGTTTGACCCCCTGTGTGCTTCACTTGTGTGTGTTTGTGTGTTTGCGTGTATTTGTGTGTGTCTGCGTGTTTGTGTGTGTTTGCATCTGCTTGTGTTTGCGTGTGTGCAAAGGAATCAGCTCAGAGTGCTTTAGTGGCAGACTGCCAGGTATACTACAACTGTGTAGTGTGTTTCACAGCAGTTAAAGGACAAATCCTCCCTTATATGTGATGATGCTGGTGTGTAGCATCACTCTTTGATTCCCATCATGCATCAGACCGGGGACGAGTGACCAGTAACTGTTTGTGATCAGTTTTCTGCTTTAAAGGTTGTGGATTTTAACTTGGATTAATAACGTCATGGCGGTCGCGGTGGCATCCTTATCCAGACATGCTGACGTCCCAGAACTACTGAAATGTATAAATGTTACTCTGGTGTATTTGTTTATTATTTCAGTAGCTGTACATGATTGATTGTGGTCGGGGCTGAGCAGATAAAGACCGGAGCAGATCAGCGAGTCATGTCCTCCTCACACTCTCTCTCCCGGGTTCTCATCAATCTCTCATTTTCCTCTTTCTCTCCTCACGAGAATCCCTCATGTCTCCTCCTCTCCGTCTCTTTAACCTTTCTCTGCCTCGTTCATCCTTTCATGTCACATTTGGGTTTTATTTTACGCTGCTCTGATTGGAGCGTTGCACATTTAAGGAAACAGGTGTATTATTATTTAAACTCAACAGTTCCTTTACCATGACGACAACCTCACTTCATACAGTAGCTCTGTCTTCAATATTAAATGACGGGAAAGGGGGAGTTTAAATATTTACTGGATTGTTCCAGAAAACAAAGTCTCGCGGGCCGACATTTAATATTAACCTCAGAATGAGCAGCTCAGCAGAGATTACAAAATAATTTACAAGGCAGCTCCTTCCTGTGTGATTAACACAAAATATCACTTAGCAAACATTAGTCCTTCGTGCAGACATCAGCAAACATTAAATTATCACAGGTCATTTTCAATAATTAATATTCCCTCATACTGCTGAAGTCTCGTTAAACATCTCAGGCTTTGTGTTTTTATGTGGTCACTTAGATGTAGAAAGTGAAGCCAATGCGAAGTGCCTGAAACCTGCATTCTCTCAGATGACCAGCAGTGGGCGACTCCACTGGTTTTAGAAGTCAGTGTCTATAGAAGTCTATGAGAACATGACTCTACTTCTCACTTGATTCATAACGTCAATAAGTAGGAGTTCCGAAGGAGTTTATGTCTCAATCTCTTAGTTAATAATTAGTTAATTAGTTTTCAGTGTAAAATCAAATTTGTCTGATAGACAACATCAGAAAGACAAAAGAAACAGAAGCAGCAGGATTGTTTGTTGTCAACGACGAGGATGTTCGTTTTAAAATAGACGATAAAGCACAGTATGCAAGTGGGCGTGGACACCGCCTGTGATTGACAGCCAGTATCGTCCAATGAGTACAGGCTCCACCCACACCACTCCTCCAAATATGGTAACCTCTGGTTTAAAAAAAAACAAGATGGCGCTGGTCCAAACTCAAGGGCTTCAAAACGGCAGCTCACACACCAATGGACGACGGTATCTTTCTGAGAATCACATATTTTGTGTGTTGCATGTTCGTATTCTTATGTGTATGTGTTCACTTCATGCACGTGCAGTATGTGCTGTGATAAGTAAGTTAAAGTGCATGCAATTACTACATTTACATGTTAAATCCTGAGAGATTGTAATAAGATAAAAACCTTTGTGTGTGTGTGTCTGTGTGTGTGTGTGTGTGTGCAGGAGTGCGGTGACATGCAATAATTCAGGCGACATTAGCCGAGGAGTGGGTATTACTGGGTGATAAAATCCTGAGCTTTAGATTATAGTGTTTGTGTGTGAAGCACATCTGGGGATTATGCTGCTGTTTCCCAGAAAGATGATGCTGGATGTAAACTGTGCTGGAGGCAGGTCGCACACTGGATAAATACATTATTCACCGTCGCTGCTGCAGCTCAGAAAGACAAAACTCTTTATAATCACTTGTCATCAAGTTTTTACAAATGAATGTAGGGAAGAAACTTTTTTTACTGGATTAGTTAGAGGCAAATATGGAGCGGTTTGGATGTTTGGAGGATCTGGACCAATGAAAAATAGACGTCAGCTTTGTGAGAGTGGATTTATAAACATGCATCAGTTTTCATAACTGTAAAACAATGCCAGGATTAAATATGTGTAACCAACACAAGACTTCATGGCTTCATGTTTACTACATTCATCAGAAACTAGTGACAAGTTTGCCTCCGGCTTATAGATCGTATCCAGTATTTTTGCATTATATCATTTACAATAGAATGAAATCATACATCTTGTCAGGATCTGCTCCTATAGAGGCTCATTTATGCTCAACGTTAGATGAACAGACGAAGCCTTCTGTGCATACTCTGCGGATTTGTGCACATCTTTTGAGAACTTCGGACGAAAAGGACAA